>NC_142931.1:76976521-77014021 GCF_046866305.1 Octopus bimaculoides | reverse complement strand
AGATATTCATTGATACATCGTGGATATCAATTATTTTATGTCAACTGATGGGTGGTGATCATCATTGTAATCTGTTCACTATCTGCTTTTCTATGAAACATTACAATGACTCTTGTATAGCGTGTGTGTGTATGTATCTACATCTGTTACATTTTGCACATGTGTGCTGGAATAAATAAATTTTATATTCTTAAAGAAGGCAGTGATTCCTGTGATGTTTTTTTTTTCTGTATTCCATCAATGTGATATTTTTCTATAATTTAGTGGGGAATTCACTCAGAGCCCTTCTACTTCATTGGTTTGTTTCTTATATATTTCTTCTTTGTTACATTGCTTTGTGTCTATTAACCGCTATATTGAAAATGTTTTGTGGAACAATGGCAGAAGGATTAGAATGTCAGACAAAATATCTTGCAGCATACATTCTGAGTTCAATCCTGCTGAGGTTGATTTTTATCATCTGTTCTACTAATTGGAATTTATGTGGATTGACAGAATCATTAGAGCTTTAGAAAAAAATGTCTCATGGTATATATTTCTTCCATGTCTTACATTCTAAGTGCAAATCCTGCTGAGGTCAACTTAGCCATTCTTCCTCTCAGGGTCAGCAAAGATAAAGTACCCAGTCAAGTGCTACATTCACTATTACTGACTAGTCCTCCTCATCCCAAAACCACTGACTTTGTGCCTTAATTAAAAACCATTATTATATTTATTATCACTATCAATATAATAATACAAATATTATTGGTCTCAAATTTTGGCACAAGACCAGCAATTACGGGGGAGTGTGTAAGTCAGTTACATTGACCCCATTATTCAACTGGTACTTAATTTATTGACCCTGAAAGGATGAAAACAAAGTCAAGCTCAGCAGAATTTGAACTCAGAACGTAAAAATGGACAAAGCGCCACTAAGCATTTTACCCAGCATGCTAATGGTTCTGCCAATATGCTGCCTTATATAATATAAATGAAACTATATTTATTATTACCAAACACCTCCCTTCAAAATTGCTGGCCTTGTGCCTAAATAATTAATAATGTCACTGGATTGGCAGAATTGTTTGAGCATCATAAAAATGCTTAGAACTACTTGTTTCAGCTTTTTACATTCTGAATTCATATCCTGCGAAGATCAACTTTACCTTTCATCTCTCCAGGGTTGGTAAAATAAAATACCAGCAGAGTATTGGGTTAGTTTAATCAACCAACCTCTCTCACAATTTTCTGGCCTTATGCCTATTTTAAAAGCAGTTAGTATTATGGGAGGGCTGTAAATAAGATAAAATGATGGCACACCAGATCATATGTATTGCAGTATATAATTATTTTGATGAGTCCAATCCTGCTCAGCTGGTAATTTATTTTATCAACTCCAAAAGGATCAATAGTAAAGTGAGCCTCAGTGGAATTTGAACTCAGAAGCTAAAGCCAGAAGAAATGCTACTAAATATTTTGTCCAGCGTGCTAACTATTCTACCAGCTCACTATCCTGATATAGCCCATATATTGAAGTCAGTCTGTTTGGCTTGATCTGTTCCTTGCAAAACAATTTGGGCTTGTGACAAGACACCTCCAACGACCCAGCAAAGCAAAGTCACAAAATCCTGACACTACTGTTCTGATAATGCTTTTTTTTTTTCCAACTTATTTCATCATCCTAATGAATTATTTCCCTCCAAGACTTAGAATGCATACAGATGTCAAAATTTCTGCTATGATACTAGCTGTACTTCCTATATTGCAACTCCTTCTATGAAAACCAAACATAAGACTTTGCTGGTATTTTTTAATATTTTTTCTTCAATAAACTCAATCTTCTAAAAAAAATTTTCTTTTTTTTTTTTTTTTTTTCAAAAAAGTTTACTTTATAATATTTCTGCTTTGTATGTGCAGCTATTATTCTATGTATCAGGACTAATGTGTGAAGTAGCCATCATCACTAATCAGTTTATATTATCTGCTTATATTTATTATTTATTGTCTGGTATTTTAATTTTCCTTCTAAGGTTGATAAAATAAGGTGCAGTGAGTACTGGAATGAATTTAATCGAGTGCCTCCTACCCCAGAATTTATGGTTGTGTACTTATATAAGAAAGTATTACTATTAGAGCTTAGTTTTGGACAAAATGACTTGCTGTATTAGTTGAGTCTCTTTACATTTTATGTTCAAGTGCCACTAAGGCCAGTTTTACCTTTCATCATCAATAAAACTAGTACCACTCAAATGCTGGTTTTAATATATTTGACTAAACCATCCCCCCATCAAATTTGCTAGCTTTGCACCTAAGAAACTGTTAGCATTAATTGTAGTGGAAGGCAGTAAACTGTCAGAATCATTAGTGTCAGATAAACTGCTTTGCATTATTTTTTCAAATCCTGGAGGGTCAATAAAATAAGTATGAGATGTAATCAACTAACCATGTTACCACCACCACCACCAAATGCCTATAGAAGAAAGAAATTATCATTATTACTATTAGCATTTTATTTTCAATGAGAACACAATTTGTTCATGCTTACATAACTGGAAATAATTTGTATTAATTTCTTATTGGAGTCTAATTGCATAAGAAACAAAGAGATTTCTTTTTTTCTGTTATTAATGCTAAATTATGAACAAAACATTGCAAATGAAAGGTATCGACTGCCTCAAAACTTTGCAGTAAAGCTAAAACATTATATTGTTGAGGTATTTGATGTATCAACACCATTTTAACTGAATGTTGCCCTCTGAAGCTCAGGTAAAATTTTGGGGTTTTTTTTCTCTCTCTTCAGTAACTCTTGCAATATAGAGTGCCTTCTGATACTTCACTTAACCTACATGTTAATAAAGTTGAAGAAATTGAAATGTAATAAAGTTCAAGATAAAAACTGTATAATTATCCATAAACGTGTGTGTATGTGTGGTGTATTTTATATGCATGTGTGTTTGTGTGTATGTATAAATACATGTTGAGATAGTCTGACATCTCATTACCACTATCTCTACCGTCTTTCCAGCTACTCTTGCCCACTCTTATAAAATGCAGGGTAACCTTGTTTCATCTCCTCTATAGCAAGACACCTATGCTTGTCCTTCTGTCATACTTTAGCCTCTCAACACCTGGCATAAAACTACTGGCCTACCCCCACTCTCAAATACTTGTCAAAAGGACTTTTATCCTTTTTCCTATTCTTTTCTTGGCTTTCAAGTTATTTGGCAACCTTCCTAGTGCATCTAGCACACACGGTAAAGTGGTTGTCATTAGGAAGGACATCCATCAATAGAAACCATGCCAAGCTGATACAGTCCTGGGACTCACCAGCACCTATCCAATCTTCCAATTTATACCAGCATGGAAAATGAACATTAAATGATGATATGTATCATATTAAAATAAATGTGATTCATTACAAATGGCCGTGTTTCATTTTATTCAAGCTTTTCAAATAAATACACTTGAAAAGTTCATAGAGTAAAATATATTGCTATCTATGGCAAATCACATTTATTTAAATTTAATACATAATAATATTTTTGAACTCTAACTCCATCTTAAGTCCTTTGAGAGTGGTTTTATGTTGATAACTATACTTTCAAATGTGTATATGAAAGAGAGAGAATGTAATGGCCTAAACACGTGTGAATACCTTTATTTTATAGGACAGAAAGTATAAGTACTCAATACACCTTCATATTAGATTGTTGGTGATTAACCTTAGATCAGCCCTAAGCAAGCAGATGTATGATCAAATGTCTTCCAACCATGACCATTGCTTTTTCTTGTTTGTTTTTCTAAGATTACACTGTCCAGTATGACCATTTTATTAAGAAAGCTTGCTCTATCAATAAGATTATAACTTCTCATTTCAACTTCATTTTCAGAATACATTTTGATATATATTTTGTGCTTTGATCACTTTGCTCGTCAATTATCATCAGATATCTTATTCTTGGATCTGTACAGAGTTCTTACCTGGATTTAAACTAGAAACTTTTATTGGTAAATTATGAATTTCGTAAGGTTCCTAGTGAAAATCCAGTCTTGAATTAGGTAACAGAAATACATCTGAAACCAGAGATTTAAGTGATTGAAACAGCATTGATGTAAATAAACTCTGTAAATATGAAGGTTAATTGTCTGGAAAATTATAACTTTAATTGTATCCATAGTGTGGCATTAGGGATATTTAAAAAATACATCTGAAGAATTAGGTTTATTGCATTGTTCTAGATATAGATTAATCAAAAAAACTGGCACTCCATCTTTTACAACGATGAGGGTTCCAGTTGATCTGATCAATGGAACAGCTTTCTTGTAAAATTAATGTGCAAGTGGCTGAGCACTCCACAGACACGCATACCCTTAACATAGTTCTCAGGTAGATTCAGCATGACACAGAATGTGACAAGGGTGGCCCTTTGAATTACGAGTATGACTCATTTTTGCCAGCTGAGTGGACTGGAGCAACGTGAAATGAAGTGTCTTGCTAAAGGATATGGCACACTAGCGGAAATCAGTCTCACTACTTTATGATCAGAAGCCAAATATCCTAAACACTAAGCTACATGCAGATAAATAAACTGATGGAGCATTGATCAAACTGCTTGTCTGAAGGTCAATGACCTTTAATTCTCCATTGACACTGCACAGTGTACACAACATACATAATCCCTGACAGCCCGTTCACTTTGTCTGTTAATAAGTGTTATGGAACGAGCACAGCTCAATACTGCAGCAATTAGCAAACAATAAATGTAATGCCTGATAACAAGAACTCACTACAAAGTAGTCTTCTTTTACAATTCTGAAGATACTTCATCTTCAACATCTGCAAGGTTACTAAGACTAATTCTACAACTCAAAGGAGAATGAACTCTCATGGTTTATGATACTAACAATTCAAATCCATGTTGTCTTGATAGAAATCTTGATTAAACACTAAGTACAAACACTTTTTTTTTTTAATCACTGCATCTGAACTCTCCCGCTGTGTGTGTGTGTGTGTGTGCAAGCTGTACAGTTTGGCAAGTAAATTGATCTGAAATCATATTGACAGTGAAGCAGTTTGTAGCCATTGTGGCCATTAAAACATACTTGTACTGTTATAGTAACTTTTGCTGAATCATTATTTTATAAAAACACTAGCAGAGATACCCGGCATTGCCCATGTTACATGCAATAGGAAGAATTAGACTTTTCTGTTATATTTTCTGTAATGAACTGGAATACCTATGATTCGAATTTCATCAAAATTGCAGATGAGGGTTCTTTCTCTCTTTACATACTGTAAAAAAATTCTAATTATGACACATGTATCCCATACTACTGATCTTTATGCACAGATTCCAAAATTCCAGTCTTATGGAACCTGTTAAAAGGATTTTGCTCCTGAAAAATGGAGGTCATGGAGCTCTAAAATGTGGAAGTTAAGACACCCATCCCCTATTGAGGGCCAATTGTGATTTTGTTGTTTTCTGTGAAGCTGGGAAAGACTTTGTGTTTGAGGTAATCTACAGAATTAACAACAGAGGAAAATGGTCACACTTCCATTTGTCCTGCAGCGTCGAGAGGCACCTTGCCATCACCAAGTGTCAAAATGTCTTGTGCAAATTTTGTGGACATTTGGTCGCTGTGCAGCTGAGCTCCCATGTTAGTGGTAAAACTGAGGATGGTAACGTGATACCACAAGGTTGAGGACTTTAGGCATGTATGGACCTCATCTGCTCTAGTGCCTTTTGGAATGACAGGAAGAGTTTTCCTGAAATTACCTGACAGCAGAAGCGTTACACCTCCAATTGGAGCCTGGCAGTCTCGGATGTCTCTCAGGTCTCTATCTAGTGCTTCCAAAGCTCCCTTGTGAGCCATGGTGCACTCATCCCAGACAATTAGATGACACCTTTGAAGTACCTGCCCCTGATCTGAGCTTTTGTTGATGTTGCATGAAGGCATGTCGGATGTTGCTAAATTGAGAGGGAGTTTAAAAGTCGAGTGTGCTGTCCTGCTGCCGGGTAACAAAGTAGCTGCAATCCCAGAGGAGGCTACAGCTACTGCAATGTCCTGATGCTGCCTAACTTCTGCAGGGAGAAGCTTTGTAAGAAATGTTTTTCCTGTCCCTCCAGGAGCATCGAGGAAGAAGATTCATAGTGTAGGCCTGGTGGTGTCTGTGATACTTTTCAGAGTCACTGAGAGTGGTTGGTGGAAATAAATCTCAAACTGAAGACTTGGCCTGCATTATTCTTGCAGCAGAGTGAACTCAGCTAAGTGTCAGATGGCAATAGTAAATGGAGAAAACAGATAAGTTTACCACCCAGAAACCAGGAATGGTCCCTCCTGCAGACTCCCATCCAGTTTCCATCTACCAAACTTCATACATTTGGTAGATAGAAACTAAAAGAAGGCCATCATGTATGTTTGTGTTTATGTCTGTATGTGTGTGTGCCTGTATGTGTCTGTATGTGTGTGTGTTTGTATATGTGTGTGTCTTTGTCCCCTTCCACTGCTTGACAACCGGTGTTGGTTTGTTTACACCCCTCTGATATAATAAGTACCAGGCTTAAAAAAAATAAAAGTACTGTGGTCAATTTGTCCGATTAAAACTCTTCAAGACAGTGCTCCAGCATGGCAACAGTCTAATGATTGAAACAAGAGAAAGATAAAAAAAATAAATAAGACACTTGCTCAAGATATCATGCAGAGGAATTGAATCCAAAACCATATAATTTCAAAAGCAGAATTATTAATAAGACCATACCTATGCCAATTTTAATCTTACAGCTGAGTTCAACTCACACTGTAACTGAATTTGCCTTATTTTTCTTTTTTCTTTTTTTTTTTAATCTTTGTAATTAGTACTAGATAAGTAATTAGGATGATTTTCCCACAAAATCACATTATCTTGCAACAATGTTAAAAACCAATCTAAGAGCAGACGAGATTAAAAGATGTAAAGCAACATCAGGTTACCAAAGTTTGACTCTGTTTTCGCTTGTGACACTTCCCAAGGAATGAGAGAAAGACATTGTGAGACTTGTTAATAATTTGGACAAGAGACAAGAAAAAGTGAGAGAGAGAGAGAGAGAGATATTGGCTTAGTCTAGAACTGAAGCTGTATCACAAACTCAGCTTTCTAGGAGCTTAGCACTATATGACAGCAGGAATAAGCTCTTAGATATTAGCACATTGAAATTACAATCTCACAATCACCAAGCACAGCACACTCTCTCTCTCTTTCTTTCTTTTACGATTTTAATCCCAATATCACAGCTGCACTAAGTATTCTTTTCTATGCAGAATTAATCCCTTTTGCTGTATGACATAATTTATGCCACATGCTCATTGTTAAATTACCAACCACCAGCTGAGAATAACCAAATAAATACAACCCAACAAAAGAGCTTCTATGCAGTCACTCAGTTTGTTAGAAATGACAACCAAAATCTTCTTCAATCCATACTCCAATACCTTAAAAAAAGGACACATTGCAAAATGTAGTCTTAGATACACCATGCCTAAAAATGGTGGGGGTGATAACAGTGGCTGGAATGTCTGTTTTATCAAGGTTGACCTAGGGCTAAACAACAACAATCAATGTTTGTTTTACCTCAACCCTATGTAGATCTATGATCACTATTAAAAGTGATTTATTTATCAGGGCAACCTATTTTTTGAATAAGGTTGTTCCAACTAGAACAAGCCACAAACCTCTGAGTATCATTAATACAACCATCTGAAAACAGTACAAAATTATCATGCTCCAAAACTTCTTGACACCCCTAGAATTCTACTAATGTTGTATAAGGACATTGAAACAGACTGCCTTATGTCTACAAACCAATTTCAATTCAGTGCACCATCCTTCTTCATTTGGGATGAATCCAACATAGAGTTGATGGCTATCTATCAATAAAATACAATGATATTGAAATATTCATGATTGTGAATCTTTTCTACTCTGGGCACAAAGCACGAAATGTTTTGGGAGGGGGCCAGTCAATTAGATTGACCCCAACTGGTACTTAATTTATCAACCCCGAAAGGATGAAAAGCAAAGCTGACTTCGGTGGAATTTGAACTCAGAATGTAAAGACAGAAGAAATATTGCTAAGCATTTCGCCTGGTGTGCTAATCTTTCTACCAGCTTGCCACCTTACTCAAGATTGTGAATGAGCACACTAAGACTAATTAGGGTGTGATAGAATCCTAGTTCCTGTCATAACTTTTACCTAGAAAAGGGGCAAATGTGCCTTCTTAGACATGGTAGTTATTATTTTTTTCTTTCTCTTGTTTCAATCATTAGACTGTTGCCATGCTGGAACACTGCCTTGAAGGGTTTTAGTCGGACAAATTGACCACAGTACTTTTATTTTTTTAAGCCTGGTACTTATTATATCAGTTTCTTTTGTCAGACCACTAAGTTATAGGAGTGTAATCAAACCAACACTAGTTGTCAAGCAGTGGAAGGGGACAAAGACACACACACATACAGACACACACACATACAGACACACACACACATACAGACATACACACAAACATACATGATGACCTTCTTTTAGTTTCTATCTACCAAATCTACTCAACTGGCTTTGGTTGGCCTAGAGCTATAGTAGAAAATACTTTGCAAAGATTCCATGCAGTGGGACTGAACCCAGAATGATGTTGCAAAGCAAACTTCTCACCCCACAGCCATCTCTCAGAACAATTATCTACAAAAGAAGTAAACATGGTTCCTTAGATGTGGTGTTATTGGAAACAATCTTGAAGACAAAAAACTAGGAATTAAAACCCATTCTGTCTTGTGGATCCTTTTGTTTTAGGAAGGACTAAAAGATAGGATACACTGATATGAAACCTGAGAAATTTAGTATCGTCCAGTTGTCTCATATCTTTATTGTACTACAGGAAACTGGTTGCCGTACTCAAAAAGCGAATTGTATGCAGTGCATGCTTGATTTAAGCTCATAACTGAGATGGGACTTATGGAACCATTGTAGACGGTTCCATAAGTCTTCAAGCTCATAACTGGGCTTCAAGCTGATAACTGAGATGGGACTTATGGAACCATTGTAGATTTCTGATATAGTGGGGATATAAAGGGTACACCAGGCACATGCATCATAACCATATGTGCGCGACACGGTGATCTCATAAGATAAACAGCACATGACCTTGCAGGTGGGGCCCAGTTAGAATTTTCTACAGGTCGATTAGCCCATCCCACTCAAAACGTCCCTGAATATAGGTTGTTTAAGGGTGTTGAACAAAACACCCATGTTTCCAGAGGTGAATTATCCTTTCAACACATGGCTATGATGCTACCCCACTACTTCTGCGCACGATCAGAAATGCACATATTGTCAGCCACTAAGAGACATGCTCAACTTGTCAAACAACTGACAAGCAAATCTGTGGTATTGAGCAGGATATTTGCTGTAGCCAATCTTTTACACCAAGACAAAACAATGTACATGATAACACTTCCAATCAGTTAAGGTCAGAAGCCATGAAAGCCACTACCTTGTACTGCATCAGGGCATTATTATTATTATTATTATTAATAATAATAATAATAATAATAATAATAATAATTATCATCATCATTATCATTATTAATGAAAAGAAATCCTTAATGTAATATTCACAAGAAATGCCCAAAATATTGCATTAATTTTTAAAGCAACTGGACATTCGGCAAAAGTGATTGGACCTGTGGGGCACGAAGAATTAGATTCTTCATGACAACAGTGCACCCTGTCATCAAGCTGTCTTCACTCATGAGTTTCTCACCAAAAACAACATGGCATCGCTTCCGCACCTGCTATATTCGTCAGATTTAATGCCTGTGGACAGCTCAAAGGTCGCCATTTTAACACTATTGTCGAGATCAAAAGTGAATCACAGATCACAAGCGACTCACTAACGGAAAATGACTTCCAGACCGGATTCTAAAAGCGGGAGGAATGTTGGTACCAGTGTATCGCTGTGCACTATTTCGAAGATGATGTTAAAACTTAGGTAAATAAATTATTTTTTATTAAAGATAATTAGTACAGTAACGTTTCAATACCAATGCGTGTATATATATATATATATATATATATATATATATATATATTGATAGAAATGGTAAGACAACAAAAAGAATGAAATGCATTTTTTTGATGGCCCGATAACTGAAGAGATGTCAGCATGGGTTTCCGCCCTGACATCTAAAGCTTGGAGTTTTGTGATGGCTACCAAATAATTGTTACATATTATATTTACAGATATATATATATATGTGTATATTTATATATACATACAAAATATGGGGGTTTAGTTCACAGGTGATCTAAACGACTAGCTGCACTGGGTAAGTGCTGTAACAAATTACCAGGGTTTCAAGCTCATAGCAGAGATGGGACTTATGGAACCATTGTAGATGGGTATATATTTGTTAAAGAGGACAACAAACACTAAGGCAAGACTTGAGATGTTTGTCTTGCCTTAGCGTTTGTTGCCCTCTTTAACATATATATATATATATATGTATGTATATGTACATATATGTATGTGTTTGTGTGTATATGCACATATATACATGTGGACGAAGTTTTCAGCCGAGACGTTACAATCGTATCTTATTTTTTTAAAGTACTTCATTTCTTTGTATGTGCATATATTTACTAGATTGCTGACATTTTTTAATGGGTTTTTTCCCATTGTGTTGATGTGCCATTTTCTATCATTGATAAAATTGGCAATTTTGACGACACGGAAATGGTAGTTACTTATAATTCATATTAATTCAAATGTATCAAACTCAACTTAGTCCTTAAGTTACAACGTAATCGATAAAAAAATAAATATCAATTATCATGTAAGAAAATGTAGTTAAATTTCATGATTAAGTGACAAAGCATGAATATCGCATCTGGAATCTTCCTTTTCTTTGGAATTGAATGTAAAAATAATATAAACCATCGGTTTGTTCGTTCCATCAGGTTCCACATAGTTGATAGAAGGGAGATAACTATTAACACTCGACACTATCTAAAGGGAAATAACTTCAACACACAATATCGAAAGTTTTTTTTTTTTTTTCGTCGAAATGGGCAGTAAATTAACAGTTGCTAGTTCGATCGTCCTCTAAGTTATTGTAATCACGGAAATACTGATTCAACCTTTTTACTATAGTTCAGCGTCATTTACCATCCTTTCATTTGTCATTCTCTTATTTCCTGTCGAACCTCTTTGCTGCTACCACTCATTGACTTGCAAATTGGTGGAAGATTGTCATTCCTAAATTTGAGCTTGCTGCAATACGGTGTGGGGGACAGTGAGAATTAGTATGGAGTATTAAGTGCTAATATAGGTATACTATGAATTCATCTGAATACTTACAACTACGGAAAAAATTGTTGATAGTAACCATTGGTTAGTTAGTGGCGGCAATGTCCAGCGAGTTTTGAGAAATGGTGCACTGAATTAACACTGAAAGAAACTTCCAACTTTCGCTAACTATATTTACTTCATGTAGATGAAGTAAATATAGTTAGTGTTCTACTTGAATGATTAAAATGTGAAGGCAAAATTTACGTTATAAATTAACAGCAACACGTTGTCACCACCACTGTCGTCCAGAAGTGGGTAGATTTATTTTTAGAGGTGTACAGCCAGGACAGAAGCTATCTCTCATTCGAACTTGAAGTGACAACCAGCTTTTGCGTGTCATTCTGATATATAAACGCGTTAATCAATCTATCTTTACTTTTTCAGAGCGGTAAAGCATGATTTGAGGAAGATTTGGCTTCTATTTCTAAAAGATCTAACGACTCCCACGGAAGCTCATTCGTTTGGTAATTTAATTGTTTATAGTTAGTGGAAGTATTTGTTACACATAGTCCGATGCTACTTTGGCGTGTGATCCACAACCTAAAGGGCAATTACTTTAGGTTACTTTTTAGTATACTTTTCAATTTCTAAAATGACTTTACATTTTGGCTACAGACTTTTTACAATAAATTCTTTTGTACATACTTAGCATTGTAAATGTATTTTTTTTAAATTCTTACTATTTTATTTATAATAAAACCATGTCTCATTTATGCCTTAGTAAATAAGAAACCGAGAATAAACAATATAATAATTAAAATAGGCGCGTAGATCATATAAGTTTGGTAGCCGAAGTTTTGCAATGTAAAGTAATTAAAAACTAACTTAAAGTAATCGCCCTTGAAGTTGTAGATCACACGCCAATGTAGCGAATGTATTTACATGTTTACTGGTTTGTGAGTTAATATGATAATATATGTTCGACTATTGTAGTAAATTTTCATTATAATTTGGTTGCAAAACCGAATTATTCTCTTATATTAATTTATTTCTAAATTCCTATCAATTTAACTTCTTTCGTTTCACTGTATATATAACATTTTAAGCATAATTTATACATCTGGCTTAATGAATTCGTTTCTGGTAATTTCTGTCTAGAATTACAATCCAAAGGAAATAATTCTACAGCCCTTTCTACTTCGTTAAGAACTACATCTCGTTATATTCGTGACACTATATTATGCAAGTTTCTATTTTCTCGTGTAAAATGATTTCTAGAACAATTTCTTTAAAATACACACACACACACACACACATATCGGTCGAGTGATGTAGACACCTCTGATGAGACCCCAATATGGGTAGAAAACTATTAAGGTTGTTCATAATGTTTATTGGCAGTGCTACAACATAGCCACAACCTTTGGGATGAAACATGATAGAAATAAAAGAAAATGTATGAAGCCAAACTAAATAGCGATATTTTGCGATCATTTAATACGTACGTCTCAGGTCTGCATAATATATAACAGGGAAAGCATCTATCTATTACACAGGACATTCCTCAGCTAAAACATTTCAAAATATGAAACAGTTGATGGAAGTATTTCAATATTTATGGTCAGAACCCGTAAGTCGGTTTCTAAATTAGAAGGATGAATATGTATTTTGAGTGGTAGAAGGTGAGAGAAAGAAAAAAAAGAGAAGGATATATAAAGTGATGTTGTAGGGAAGGGGAAGAAAGGCAGATGTACAAATGAATGATATTGAAAGGAAATGAGATGTTTTCCATGCAGAATCTTGAGAAATAGACAAAGTGTAGCGAATTGAGAAGGGATTCAGAGAAGAAGGAATGAACTAGGTATCAGGGTATAGTTAAGAGTTTTAGAAGAGAATAGAATTGGTAGTATATGGCCTTAAACCTATAACTGGCGTCAAGGTGCTTTGGACTAAATAATAATAATAATAATAATAATAGTAATAACAACAATAACAATAATAATCAGACTGAGACTGATCCTTAAGTCGAAATTAAACGAACGGAATAAGATTGAAGCTATCAACACCTGGGCGGTTTCCCTACATAGATATGGAGCAGGGGTAATTGCATGGACAGTAGACGAACTAAACAGCTTAGACAGAAAGATAAGGAAGTAGCTGACTAGATATGGGACACTCCACCCAAAAAGTGACACAGACAGATTGTATGTACCAACAAAAAGAGTGGGAAGAGGGCTGATTGGATACAAACACAGCGTTAGAGCAGAAGAAAACAACATAGCATGGTATGTAAAAAATGCCACAGAACCGCTAATATTAGAAGTAGGAAGGTCAGGCTTGAGTAGGATGGAAGATTGCAAAGATAAAGCGCTGTACAAGGACTTGAGAATGAATGAAACTGAAAATAGGTGGGTAAAGAAAAGAATATATGGACAATTTCATAGTGATGTTGAAGATAAGTCAGACAGAGAAAAAAGATGGCTATGGATGACTAAAAGTGATATAAAACCGGAAACAGAGGCTTTAATCTGTGCCGCCCAAGAGCAAGCATTAAGAACCAATTACATCAAATACAGAATACACAATACATCAGAAAGTGATAAGTGCAGAATTTGTGGACAAAATGGTGAAATTGTAAGGCATATTACTAGTCAATATACGCCACTAGCCCCGAAAGAATATAAGAGACGTCATGACAATATAGCAAGGATTGTTCATTGGACACTTTGTAACAAGTACGGACTTGACAGAGCAAAAAAGTGGTACGAACAAAAACCTGAAGGCATAATCGAAAATGATAATGCAAAGATCCTGTAGGATTTTATGATTCAGTGCGATCATGAGATAGAGAATAGGAAACCAGACATAATGTTAATTGAGAAAAAAGCAAACGATGCTGGATCATAGATATAGCATGCCCAGCTGACAAGGTATGCGATAAGGAAGAAAGAAAAGTCGATAAATATGACAGGTTAGCTTGGGTGGTTAAGCAGTTGTGGTCGATGAAAATAGTCGTAGTAGTACTAATAATTGTCGGAGCCCTGGGAACAGTGAGCAAAAATCTTGAGAAATACATGGGACAAATAGGGGCTGCATTAAGGATGGAGCACTTGCAGAAAACAGCACTGCTTGGAACCGCTCGAATACTCCGGATGGGGCTCGAAAAATAAGGGGTGTTACCTTAGTTCACTGGCAGTGAACAGCTGGCACCGTAGTACATCTCCAGCGTTAGAAGTTGTGCAAAAACAATAATGATGATGATGATGATGATGATGATGACAGCAGCAACAACAACAAAAACAACAACCACGACGACGACAACGAAGATGATGATCCTTTCTAATATAAGCACAAGGTTTGAAATTTTGTGGGGAGGGGGCTAGTCGATAACAATGACCCTGAAGGAAAGAAAGGCAAAGTCGACCTCAGCGGAAATGGAATTTGTGGGGAGGGGTATAGTCGATCACATTGACCACAATATTTGACCAGTAGTTAACTTATCGACTCCGAAAGGATGAAAGACAAAGTCGACCCCGGCGAAATTCGAATGCAGAATATGAAGACGGGCGTAATGCCGCTAAACATTTTACCCACCATGCTGACGATTCTGCCAGCTCGCTGCCTTATCAGAAATAATAATACCAGTAGTATAGACGTAGACAGACACATACATACATACATGCATACATACATACACACATACATGTATATAAACGGATGACATCACATAAATCTTGGCATATTAACATAAAATTATATCCCCCTGTCTTTCCATGTAACTGAAGTGGACAATTCAGCAGTTCATACAGGATTAAACAGTTGTTCACTAGTTCCAGTTATCCTGTCCATCCCTGTATGTAATAAAAGATATAACTGGTACATATTATACAGCATAATATTTAGTAAACAACGACGAATGGGTAGTTCAAAACATCACTACATTTGTTTCAATAACAGAGTTTATTTCAAATACAAGTCCATTAAATAGCTTATTAAGATAACATTGCGTAAATTCATATTGTTATACTAGCAGAAATACCCGGCTTTGCCCGGGTTAAAGAGAATAATGAAATCTAAAAACGCCGTCTAGACTACGCAACCCTCAACTGTTAGTAGCTACGATACCATATTTCTACATTAATAACTCTCCAATCCATGCCAGCATGGAACATAGACATTAAGTGGAATGCCAGTCTCTCATCTGGAAAAGCCTTGAAATCAATGTTACCAACTGGGGACTATGTGTGTCGCAGTGATAATAAAAAGACTCAAAGGAGGTCTGAAACGAAATAATTTTACTCAACACTTCGCAAGTGAATCAGTGGAGGCAAAGATGCGTCTCATTTACTTGACAATTTATGCACCACATTGCAGAAATCACAATGTAAGTATATCTGAAAGGGTAGTCTTACACTGTTGTACCGTTGAATTACAAGTAATGCTCATCTGTTATGTTCGGGTTAAAATTTCATCAACATCAAAAATATATGAATTTTCATGGGAGTTATGGCCGTTATGCATAGAATATAATTTCCAAATTTCATAAAGATCCGTTCAGTACTTTTGACGTAGTTTTGGATAAGAAAACAAATGACTAATGTGTGTGTTTGTGTGCATGTGTATGTGTGTGATGGGTGTATATATGTATAGATATCTGTATGCATGTATATATATGTATATATGTGTACATATTACATGTACATCTATATATATACATCTACACATATGTATACATATACATGTATGCATATATAAAAGCTGTTACTCAGCGTTTCACGTTCAGACAAACAGGAACGTGAAACTCTGAGTAACAGCTTTTGTTATATTTCTGTTGCTTTTAAATAAAGTATATATATATCATCATCCTCATTTAACGTCCGCTTTCCATGCTAGCATGGATTGGACGATTTAACTAAGGACTGGCGTACCAGATGGCTGGCTACACCAGGCTCCAATCTGATCTGGCGGAGTTTCTACAGCTGGATGCCCTTCCTAACGCCAACCACTCCGAGAGTGTAGTGAGTGCTTTTACGTGCCACCGGCACGAGGGCCAGTCAGGCGGTACTGGCAATGGCAACGCTCAAAATGGTGTATTTTATGTGCCACCTGCACAGGAGCCAGTCCAGCGGCACTGGCAACAACCTCGCTCAAATATTTTTTTACGTGCCAGTAAGGCGACGCTGGTAACGATTACGCTCAAATGGTGCTATTTACGTGCCACTGGTACGGAAGCCAGACAGCTGCTCTGGCAATGATCATGCTCGGATGGTGCTGTTAGCGCTCTACTGGCACAGGTGCCAGTCATCGAATTTGGTTAAATCACGATTTCGATTTCACTTGCCCCAACAGGTCTTTGCAAGCAGAGTTTAGTGTCCAATGAAGGAGAGGTTGGCATGGGTGCCAGTCATCAAATTTGGTTCGATTTCACTTGCCTCAACAGGTCTTCGCAAGCAGAGTTTAGTGTCCAATGAAGTAAAGGTACGAATAAGTATATATATATGTGTGCGTGTGTAACAATGTTTTTATTTTTGTAGTCGAGGGTCACCAATTGTAACGGGTAAGATTGATTAGGTACACAATAATATATGTCGGAGTGAGCAGTTGCGACGATAAAAATTTGTTGTTATAACAGCATGTTGTAGGATGTGAAAGATGAACAATGCATGAAATTTTAAGAAAGTATTTATTTACCGCTATGTTACAATACCTTGCCTCAACGGGCAGGTTGTGATAAATCCAAAAGCATGCGAAGTAAGATTTGTGTTTGTGTCCTCTTCATTGTTTAGTAGTAATTACAGAGAGAGATAGAATGATGTTGTAAGAGAACAGAATTAGAGCTAGTGAGAGTTGTAGGGTGTGGGACATTGTCTCACAGTTGCTGACAGTAAACTTCATTTCTCCCTCTGACCAAGGTTCCAGCTAGTCAGCCAGACTTCGTTCTCATTGAATCGTCACCATGTGACTAACTTTTTGCTTGGGGTTTATGCTTTTATAACTATCCAGAAGGATAGACATATCATTGAGAACAATAGATTTAGTTGGTGGTCTTGTTATCTCTATTCTAGCTTTTGGTGGAGTAGAAGAGGTTAGAAAGGGTCAAGTGGTGAAGACATTATTTTGGCCAAGCTAAAGGCATCTGGAAAATGTAAAACTGCTGTCACAGAAAAACCACTGTACCACCGTGGGAAAAGTTCTGCTGCAGTGTTAATTTAAATTTGGCTATGGTGGATTGAATCCACTTCATGCGTCATACAGTCTACCTTTTACTCTGAGGGAGAAGCCCTTTGTTACCAGCAGAGGTAGAAGCTCTCTGAACTTTGCCCAGGCTATCCTTACTCTAGCAGCTACACTTTCAGTGCATCCACCCCTGCGACTGACTTCGTCACCTAGGTAACAGAAGCTATCAACTACTTGTAGTTTTCCCCCCTGGAATGTGATGGAAGCTTTTCTCTACACGTTTTCAGTGTTTATTGCTCCTGAGCATTTGCCACACACAAAAACTATCTTCCTAATTAGCCTTCCTTTGATATTGCTGCACCTCTTGTGTGTCCATCTGGCTCTTGATTATAGCCTCCTGATCCATGTCACTGCCTTTAATGATGAATAAATCCTAAATTGACCTACTGCTTATTCCGAGATAGTGTATATATTTGGGGTACCTTTTCTAATCTTTTCTCTTGCTGTGAGCACGCAGTGTCACTTTAAAAGGGTTGCTTAGTCATGCAGAACTCTACCAAACTATGCCAGATTTACAAGTAACTATTGAAGCAATGCCAAAAGAAGTTCTAAGCAACCATATATGAGGTTCTGATTACACACCTAACAGCCTCTTAAGCATGTAGACTTCACACAAAAAAATTCCATTGTCAAATGATTTGAAAAAAATACCACCTTTAGTGGAAATCAAATGACAATAAAACATTGCCAAACAGTACATGAGCTCAAGTTGGTTTATAGTGAATTAAGTTTACATTGCAAAAAAATCTACTTTTTGTGTATGGCAATTAGTTTCCAGTATGTTATACATACATGTGTACATATTCAGACACACACACACACACATATATCAAATACTGAGACATCAAAAGCAAATGGAAATATCTCATGCTGGAAAAGTTTAGTATCTTTATTGTTACACACTGAAGAAATCATTGATTCATATATATATATATATATTCATTCATGAATGCATAAATACCCACACAGACTTACATTACATACATCTTTTCTGTCTTTCTAAATTATTCATACTTATTGTTTACATAATTTTTTATGAAGTAGTTCAGTGGTAGAACTAACAAAGGTTACAAGTTCAACTCATTTTGGGGGATAAAATTTTTAAGGGATTTTTGTTATAGGTGACTGATTTGAAATTTCTTACTTTGGCACAAGGCCATCAATTTATTTAAGGGTGGGGACTAGTCGATAACATTAACCCCAATGCTCAACTGATATTTATTTTATTAACTCTGAAATGATGAAAGGCAAAATCAACCTCAGTAGCATTTGAACTCAAAATGTAAGACTGGAAGAATTAATGTTAAGCATTTTGTCTGGCGCAGTAACAATTCTGTCAGTTTATTGCTTTAATAATAATAGAAAGCTTGTGAATATCTAAGGTTACAGTTAGTAACCCACTACCCACATAAATTCTAATTGGAATAAGAACAAACCTGAGTCAAATCAAAAACAGCAACAATAACAATAATAATAACAATGAACAGTAAAAAAAAACTTATAGGATTTTTTTTATTGGAGGAAATAATGGAATGAAAATTTATTGGAGTGAAATAGGAGACATTTTTTATTATACAGATTTTTTCATTAACTGAAAAATGTTCATCAATCATAACAACATGACTGGTTTGTACCATACAATTCTTTATACAAACAGCCTCAAATTATTTGATTTAATGAAGTTTGATACTCTAACTACATGTGGTCCGAGTGCACAAGTCCTTTAGATAATTTTCTAATTTGTGAATTCTAAAAATTGTAACAACAGAAATAATGGTGATGATGATGATGATGGATTTCAATTTTGGCACAGGGCCAACAATTCTGAAGATAGGGGAGTAAGTTGACATTATCAACCTCAGTATTTCACTGGTACTTCATTTTATTGACTTCCAGTAGATTGGAAGATAAAGGGAATATCAAGACCCAGAACAAATAATAATAATAATAATAAAGATGATGATGATTTCAAATTTTGGCATGAGGCCAGCAATTCAGGGGTAGGAGTAGGTTGATTACATCAACCCTAGAGTTCAACTGATACTTAGTTTATCGACCCTGAAAGGATGAAAGGCAAAGTTAACTTCAACGGAATTTGAACTCAGAATGTAAGATGGATGAAATGCCACTAAGCATTTTCCCTGATGTGCTAACAATTCTACCAGCTCTCTGCTTATAATAATCCTTTCTACTATAGGCACAAGGCCTGAAATTTTTGTGGAGAGGGTAAGTTGACCATATCGACCCCAGTACTTGACTAGTGCTTAATTTATCGATCCCAAAAGATGAAACGCAAGATTGACCTCGGTGGAATTTGAACTCAGAATGTAGCGATGGGTGAAATACCGTTAAATATTCTGCCAGCTCTCTGCTTTATAATAATAATAATAATAATAACTTTGGCACAAAGCAAGCAATGTTGAGAGAAGGAGGGCAGCCAGTTACATTGATCCCAACATTTGAATAGAATTTTATTTTATGAACCTCTGGAAGGATGAAAGGAAAAGTTGACCTTGGTGATATTTGAACACAGAATGTAAGGAGCTTGAACAAATATCACAAGGTAATTTGTCCAACCCTCTAACAATTCAACCAATCTACTGTCCTAATAATGATGATGATGATGATGATGATGATGATGGTGATGACGAGTAATATTATGTATTGCTTTATTGTTAACAATAATAATAAATAACTGTACTTTTTAAATATCTTTTCCATCTCTCTTCTCATTTTTTTAAAAATCTTTGTAGGACCTTACTGTAGTAACTGGGATTAAAAGTTATCCAAAGAATCAATCAACTCCAATATATCAATTGGATTAATGTGTGACATAAAGTTCTTTTTTTCACAAAAATAGATATTTATATTTTATCTCTGTCACACATTCCCATTTACAATGGCTATTATCCATAAAATAAGGTTAAGTAATCTTTCACCTCTTCATATCACAGATAGATTTTATTGCTGCTTCAGGAGTCTTCATACACAGTGTCCACTTCCAGTGGTAATTTGTATGACATCATCCAAACACCAGAAAATATGCCGAATGCGCCCAAAGCCCATGCAGTGTAAGTGCTGCCAACTAGAAAGAGCAGCGAGTTAAGGGGCATAAGAAAGATGACCAGTTTCTCATTCAGTCGAATTTCGTCGACCCAGAGGATGCTCCACAAGACAATATAAACAGGCGTTGTGATGAAGATGATGATGAGTTCCATTGCACTTCGGATAGAGCTGCTAAGCTCAGCAGTAAACCAGATGTCACAATGAAGGAAGGTCTGTATCCAAAGTATGAATGCTACTGTGAAAATAGTGGGGACTGTCTGGTTCTTGTTGTTTAACCGCTGCAATATGTGACGGTCTTTCTGCAGACAAATTAGAATGACAGAGACACCACAATACTGCAAAATATAACAAGAACATTTCATTGACAAAGAGAATATATCTATAAGAGCATTTGATTAAACAGTTAGAATATGCCAATCAAAAAGTTTGATGAATAAACAGAACATTAACAAACAGTTAGACTACATTTATAAGAATATCTGATTAACAAGCAGTCAGGATGTATCTAGCAGAACATTCAATTAATAAACTGTCAGAAAAGTTCTAGCTGAACATTTGATTAACAAATGGTCAGAATATATGAAATTTGTCTCTAAAGCCATTTGATTAATAAGCAGTCAAAATATAAGTATCAAAATATTTCATTAACAAACACAGCATGAACATATCTATATCCCAAGGAGTTGTAATATCAGAGGCTATCATTCTTTTTTTTTTTTTACTTGTTTCAGTCACTAGATTGCAACCATGCTGGGGCACCACCTTGAATTTTTAGTTGAATGAATCAACCCCAGTACTTATTTTTTTAAAACCCGGTATTTATTCTATTGGTCTATTTTGCTGAACCACTGAGTTATGAGGATGTAAACACACCAACACCCGGTGTCACATGGTGGTCAAGAATACATACACAAATGGAATCTATTTTCTTTATATTTCTAGTATTTATTGTACCTGTGCATCTGCCATACACAAAGACTATTTTATCTGTTAACCTTCCTCTGATATTGTTGCACCGGGTACATATTATGGAATTTCTACCTATGCCTTTTCTACATATCGAGTAGGGCCATCTACCTGAAGGGATTTGTGACTTGTCTACTTTCCTACTTACTAAGGTTTTGGTTTTTGCTAAATTAACTCTAAGGCCCTTTGATTTTGGACCTTCCTTCTACACCTGGAATTTCTTCTCTAGTTCTGGTAGTGAATCAGATATAATAACAAAGTCACCAGCATAGAGAAGGAGCAAGCTACTTCTGCAGATACCTGACCAGGAATATAGCATCAGTGGTGCTTCTCCCTGGCACAAAACCAAACTGCATCTCATCTAGACTAACCCTCTTCCTAATTAGTTGGGCTATGACATTCTCCATAACTTTTATCACCTGATCCAACTATATATATATATATATATATATATATATATATATATATAAAAGGATTCTTTCAGTTCCTATCAACCAAATCCACTCACAAACCTTTGGTTAGTCCAAGGTTATAGTAAAAGACACTTGCCCAAAGTGCCACACAGTGGGACTGAACCTAGAACCAAGTGGTTGGGAAGTAAGCTTTTTACCACACAGCCATGCCTGTGCTTATCACAGATACTTATATTCTTTTTCTATATTTTTTAATGGTTGTTTTGGTTGTTATGCCCCAAATTGACTGAGTGAGTAGATCTATGGTCAGGAGTGCTTCAGCCATTAAAACTCCACCTTTTATTATAGACATAATGTATGGGGTAACAGGTAGGGTCTGGTCCTGGCATCCTGCTCATTAAAAAAAAAAAAAACTAGTGCACGTACAATACATCACTAGAGTCCTTTCTCAGTGTAGTGAACACTGTATGGCCACTACTAGACTTACTGATGGGTAATCACTGGAAATAGTTTCTCCTACATTACTGACTCTAGCAATATCTTCTTATCAATGTTTTTCATTTCAATAGAGCTTGCTATGTTATGGTGTAATAGTATCAAGGAATATAACTGGATGGATAGGCTGAATTTGTCAGCCATGGTTGGTAAACAGCCTAAGAGAGGAATAATTCTGACACAAAACTTGAGTATCAGGGGCCTGTTGCCCTGTCAGGTTATCCATCTAGAAAGACATTTCAGAATAAAACCTACACCCAGGAGACTCTGTTGTCACTATCTAGTTTGCTAAGACCATGACTGACAAACCCAGAGTATGAAAAGTGTGGCTAGTACTGCACACCACCTAAAAAAGTCAAGCATAACTACACAAGTATGCTTGTCACTGAATTTGTTGCCTCATAAATTTCTGTAAAATGGATATTTTTTTGGTGAAATTTTTCAGAAAAATGTTTCAGACAGTGTAGATTCTGATTAAATTGGAATTTGTGATGAAAATTTTCGTCAGAAGAGTTTCAGATAATTCACACACCCAATTTTGCTTCCTCATAACTTTCATAAAAAGGCTATTTTATAGAGAACATTTTCTAGATATCTTTCAGGTAATGTAGATTATATCAGAATTTAATGTGGAAAATAAAGTTTGTGGGACACTTGGTGGCTGATAGATCAGCTGCTCATACTGTGGACACAACAACAACAAAAAACAATAATAATAATCTTACCCAAACATCTCTTAAGAAGCCAGTAGCAGGTGACAGCATGCAAAGAACAAGATAAGAAATAACGGCAGCTATATTTCCAAGAATGGGAAGTAATGGATAAGATTTATCATTTGTCTCACTGACCAATATTTCTTGCTGGAAAAGAGAAAACAGAACAACAAAAATGAAAATAGTTTGTCAAAATATACTAAGTGTTATTCAAATGTGAAATAGAGGCTACACTAGTGCAATAAACTTTATTAACCACATATACTTAACGTATATACTTTGTGTATTTGCCAGTTGACTTCTATTTGGTGTGGTGGAGAATACTATCTCAAAGTACTGGATGTTAAAACACCTGAAGTCAAGGACAGGTGAGATAACTCACCTCAAATCCCACCCAGGAGAAATGGACATTGATGTTTTGCCATTTTTGTGGCTTATCAACATCATTTACCCAAACTGAATCGAAGATGAATCATATCGCTAATCCATGCCTTATGTGCATATTGTGTGAAAACTATGTGCTGGTATGCCCCAATAATGCATACACAGGAATAAATTTAAATATGATATAGAAGCAGCATTAATGTAATAAACACTATTGACCACATATATGCCACACCCTCACTCTGCTATCTGAGGTGGAAACACAGTACCAGCTCTTGTCAGAAAAGACTATTGACCTCCACTGTTGATGCCGCCAATGTTAGTACTGTGCAGCTCACTGTAGTCGTGCCTGATGGTGGTGGCAGGACAACAGCAACACATGTTGTGGGCAGCCAGTCGATGTCACACTGTGAATGTCTGTCCTAACACTAACCACTTTACAGAGTGTACTGCATTATATGTGGTACCAATAGCGGTGATGTCACCAGTGTGAGCTGTCATGCTGGCCGGTCTGAAACAATCATAGAGGTGTTGCAGGTGGATAAAGCAGTCCTTCTTGAGTGTGGTCACCCAGGGGCACCCTCTACAGGAATGGTCTGCAGTGCTGTTGGTGTTTTTGTATCACCGTTGCAGGTGATAGATGGTGCTGATATGGACATTGTAAGCTTTCACAACAACCAGGACACACTGCTCTGCTTGCAATCAGCTTGTTCTCTCTGTGCTGCTGACAATCGGGTCATACCTGATGCGTCCAAATTACGAATGCCAGGAACGTGGTTCAAGTTGATTTTTATACCCATAACCTCCACAAGACGCACGTGCATTTCAGTTTTCATGACAATTGTTTGTGACTGTCACCCACGGCATTCAACGCAGCTGCGTTTTGGTGTCTCATTTCAGGGAAAGTTGAAAGGTTGCCTGGAATTTGGGTCTCAGACATAAACCAGCATGTCTTGGAATAATTACACTTACATATCCAAAATAAATTTTCAGAATTTACCATATAAAAATGACATTTGAAAAAAATCTGGTTTCTTTTGCGGTTCAGTGTATTTATTTTATGCCCATTTTCCCTGTGGGCATGGGTTGGATGATTTAACAAGAATTATTAAGTCAGAAGACTGCACCAAGCTCTGCCCTTTGCTGAATGTCTGTCCTAACACTAACCACTTTACAGAGTGTACTGCATTATATGTGGTACCAATAGCAGTGATGTCACCAAGTAACTTGCAAGACAAGACCCCTCAACTGAGGTGGGAAGTGGTACTGAGGGACAGAAGGTGTCTTGCATTAGAGGGAAACCTCTGATGGCTACCTGAGGTGGAGAGAAAATTGAGAGAGAAAGAGAGGAGAATGAGAAGATGGTAAAGATGTGACTGGGGTGGGGGAATATACTCAAGTTACAGAGTGGAGTATACAGTGAAGTGGACTGTGAAAAGACTGAGAGATGGAGGGGAGGATGCAGTGAGTGGACACATGCAGAGTGGAAGGGGTATTAGAAAGATATCTTGTGGGGAAGAGATTCAATAGGGATATATTGTGTGCAAATAGGGTCATGAAGGAGAGTGGGAAATAAAAGAGAGGACTGGGAATACAGCAGGCATAAATGAAAAGGGAAGTGTTGGGAAGATGGGTTGTGGAGGGGTGAGGCTTGTCAGGGGCCAGATTGTGTGCTGAGTGGATGGCATGGATATAAAGGACATGCCTCTATGGCTCTGATTTTAGTTAGATGAACAAGTTTTCTGAAGCACAGCAAATTGCCAACTGTTTGAGACCAGCTTCGTCACACACACTTTATCATACTGATACTACCTGATTATGATATTAACCCTTTTGATACCAACCTGGTTGAATCCACCTCTGGCACTATAACACAAATGTCTTATTTTCAAAAGTTCTGAATTAAAATCTTCCACCAAACCGTAGTCACAATTTATGTTCCTAACACTAGCTTAATGATGAATAAGTTATTTTACTTAAATTCTTTGTTGTATTTAAAATTAATTGAAAAAAAAAAAAACACACAGAACATCTCAACAGAAATATGGTAACAAAAGGGTTAAGGGAACAAGCGTCTGTGGAATACTCAGCCATGTACATGCTAATTAAATGAGCAGGTAATTCAGTTGGTTAAACAATTGAAACACTGTTGAAACTAATGGAGATCGAGCAAATTAGAATTCACCCTCTCCGCTCTGGTTGGACAAAATGAAATTAGACTGCAGGTCCTTGAAAAGTGGCACACCTGACACCATCAAAACATGTCCAGTAAATAAATATTTCATTTTATCTATTTTCTTTTTATAAAATCAAATTCATTTAGCTTATTTACCTTAACTTTGTTTCCAATGAGACGAAGTGAGATGCTGACAACACAACCAGAAAAACTTAGCACCTGCCAACATGCTCTGTAAGTCAAGTTCTCTGAAGTGATTGTAAAGTAATCAAATCCAATGATTAAAGTACCAAAGACTGCCATACAACTACACCTGTAAGAAGAGTGATTAAGAAAATACATTAATCTCTGGAACAAATCATCATAGTAATAATTATAATTACCAGCATTATAATGTCACCACACGGTCCAGTCCTTGCTGTGGTGTGGTGACGTGTATGACTCAATGAACCTGAGAGTTATGCCAACAAAATGCAAGCTCCCATACTGGACAAGTCAAAGGATGGAGGCCAGATTAATATTGACCACCTCTTCCCGGAGGTAAAAATGGGTTTACCAGGGGATGATCACCTCTAGGGCCAACATTAAGAAAAAATGCAAAGTTACAGAAATATTGATAATGATTCAAAGCTAACAAGATCTGCAAGAGGAAAGCCTTCCTTCAGGGAAACATTTAACATTGTGCAGCAAAATCTGAAAAGAAGGTGCAAAGGCAACAATGCCTTCTGACCACTAGGATGTGAAAGAGAGGGCACCCTAAAAATAGCTGGAGGTTGGAGACCAATAGTGAGCTGAAAAAGTAGGGATCGAATATAAAAGAAGCAAAAAAGACATCCCAGAGTTGAGAACATAGGTGTGAAAGGCTTAAGTAAGTATCATTATGGATGGAAACTGCAGGAGTAAAACAAAATGCCTGAAAGCTAGTACATGAACTGCTTTCAGTTTCTTTACAAAGCCATTCCTCTTCGGCTACACTGTTAATCCGCAAAACCATTTCTCCTCAGCTACATTGTTAATCCATGGAGAAAAAAGTATGAACACCACACAGTTTTAAGTCTTTGACACTAATAAATTATTTTCCCTATCATTACTGATTTCATACCAGACAAGTTTAAGTGTTCATGCTACACAATTTCTTCATATAGGCATGGTTTCTATGATATTCTTATCATCAAAGAAACCCAATATTTAAAAATTGGATTCAAACAAACTCATGTCCTCCTGCCTTTTCTTAGCTAGCTTCTAATAAATTATTACAGTAGGCTTTTTCCTAACATACATAATCCATTCTTATCACATGTCTATTCATTACTGGAATGCTTTTGTTTTACCATTCATTTCCACACGCCACAGGTACTTTAAAGCAATCTCTTAAATTGAGGAAAATATTCAAGTTTCAATTCCTTGCTATTATGCAGTAAGATATTTAAATTCTGAACCCAGATAATAATTCACCACAGATTCAGTTGCTGACCCCCTCTACAATGCACACAATCCTCCGGGATAACCCTCAAAAGAAAGCCATTCAATTGATTGCTAAAGATTCTGTCGATCCACTTTAATCATTAGCTTGCAGGTGAGCTATTCCCCTCTCTCTCTCCCTCCCCTCCCCTGTTTCTCTCTATCTCTTCCATAGCAGCCCACAAAAGAATCTATCATCAATTAAAAACTGTAAAGACGCAAAAGATGTCTAGAGTTATCTCCCTTATTTTGTTAAACCTGAAAACTATATTAAACCGTAGCCTAAATATTTCTAGCTAAGTTTTCGATGCTCCCTGCATTAAATGTGTTAGCACTAATTTAAATAAATGATAGTCTCATATACACTATACCTGAAAACAAAAAGACGAGATGGTAAGGACTAGAATACATTTTATTATAATTCAACTGAATCAGGACTAGATAACAACTGAAGTAAAATAGCAATCAAGCTTGTGTAGGAGAGTTGGATCATCAAGAATTTACTACCAATCTACATTACTTGCACAATACACATGCATCCATACACAGAGTGCTCTAAGCGATTCCTCAATCAGTGAAAAAGCAAATAGCAGCCAAATCTCACTCAAATTACACCTTCCATCTTAGAAAATGAAGCTGACATGTGAAACCAGAATAATGTAGACCTAGATACATTATATCATCATCATCATCATCATCGTCGTCCGCTTTCCATGCTAGCATGGGTTGGACGATTTGACTGAGGACTGGTGAAACCAGATGGCTACACAAGGCTCCAATCTGATTTGGCAGAGTTTCTACAGCTGGATGCCCTTCCTATATCTTAAACAAAACCAAAATGATCACAGCTCGAACATATTTGATCGTGGATTTACTCAATAGGGGATGATCTTAGGTAAAACAGCAACAACAAATACAGAATACAATGATAAAAAATAACAAAGAGTAGAAATCAAGTGATATTCACAGTTTTCTTAAATAACATTTAGTATTTGCTATTTAGTTATTTAAAGAGGAAAAAATACAGCTCTCAAGCAAAGTACAGGTTGTAGAGAGGAGGAAAAAATTTCTGTGTAATACTTACAGAAAAGAAATATTCTTCTCAAAGGATTTTCCAGCAGTTCGCCATTTGACGACAGTTGTGATAAAAGAGAGGACACAACTACATATCAGGATGTAGAGTAGATGTAAGCCTTCACTTAAGCTGGTTCTGATGTAAAACTGTTGATAAAACATACAGTGAAACAGATATATTAACTTCTTAGGTTTTCAGACAATTTCATGCTTTAGAAGACAATATATTTTGCTCTTTCTTCAGACTTAATTTCTCATCTTCCCAAAACAACATTTTCGCACAATATGAAATGTGTTCATTTATGTTTGTATGCGAGTCCATTTGCATTTGTATGTGTGTGTGTCTCTCTCATTCTGTCTTGTGCTCCCACACTGCCTTGGGTCTTCCTGAGCCCTGCAGCTGATTAAGAATCTTACTTTGCAACCAATGGAGTCCCAAGTTCAATCCCATTATGAAGCATCTTAGGCAAGTGTTTTCTACCATAGCCTCAAGCTGACCATATCCAAGATTTGTAAGTGAAACTGGGTAGATGGAAACTATTTGGAAGCCTATCTGATGGACTTTATCTGCAGTTTAAAGGGTCAACTGTATCACACACTATGTTACACTGATTCAACATTAGGATTAAGTGTCTGTGGAATACTCAACCACTAACTGTATAGCACAAATAAGTAGGTAATTCAGTTTATTGTATAACTGAATACTCATTAATGCAGCTCAAGTTCTAGTTTACTTTATTTGTATGTGTTTATCCGAGCATATGTGTGTATGTGACTTATTTCCATTCCTGCTATGATCTTACCTTTTGCATGATAACACTGTAAGTTGGACATACAGAGATGGCAGCTGATATTGACATAACGACAGCAAGTGGTAGTGGCTTGGTGTATAAAAAGAGAAGCACCATACACAGCACACTGATAATATTTCCCCACTGCAAGACAGACAGCCTGTTGTTGAAAAGTAAGAAAAAGATAAAGGGCTAAGCATATATATATTAGACAAAACAAAAAAAAAAAAATCTATTGTTGAAAAACAAGCAAAACAAAAAAAGTTATCAAGTACATTGGTAATATATCGACAAATTTAGACTGAAAATCTCACCAAGGGAACTTGGTTTTTAAAGAGAAGGAATGATAAATTAAAGAATCAGTAAAGTACCAAGGTTGGTATGGTATATTCAATTATATCTCACTCCCCACATGTGAGGTCTTATGTCTACATTAGAAATCGATATATTCAATAAATTTACGGAGGTGGCTCAGTAGGATTGAGAAATCACAAGACAAAATACATTGCAGGATTTAGTTTTACTCCATTATGTTCTGAATTCAAATCCTGCAGAAGTCATCTTTGATTTTATTCCTTCCAGAGGGTGATAAGATAAAATATCGATCAAGTACTTAGGTTAAGTTATTCACCAACATCCTCTAAATTATATATACACTCTGTGGCCTTGTGCCTATGTAAGAAATTACCATATCTAATAAATTCAATTATTTTGGCAAGGCCCAAATTTCAATTGCTATAGTTGTAAAATGTGATGAATATAGTTTACTGAATTAAACCCAATATATTACTATTGGTATATGTTGTTGTTGCAATTGTTTAATCTCAAGCCCTCTCCGACCAAGAAGACCCACAATGCAAGTGACCAAAGAGATATGTCCATCCATACTTTGTATGTATCAGGCACTATGCTGTCTCTGATATACAAAATCTCCAATGTACCTTCTCTTAAGTTTATAGATGTGATTTGAGAAAGAAATTTGGAACTCAAATCTAGCAGATGAGCCACCACAGAGATTGTATCAAGACTTACTTTTTGTCAGACTAATATCTCAAATAGTTGTGCCATTCAAACAGAAAAACAATAACATTAAACTCATTGGACAATTGTCCCTTCACTGGGGTTGATAGCCAGTCTCTGATCCAGTTTATACTTCACGCATCACTTCTGACAAACATGCTGCACATTCTATTCCTCTTTGAGACAAATTTTTCACTCCTTATCTCTGCTGTCCAGCCATCAACAATTTTTTGGCCATATCTCTTCTCGTATCAAAGACTTCTATCTCAACTCACCCTTCTATGAAATCATCAACCTTAGTGACTTCAATGCTCATAACCCTTCTTGACTTTCATGTTCTCTCTATACTGATGCTGCCAGTGCAGAAATAAAATCTTCTGCAACCTTCAGATCTTTGCATCAATTAGTTTTACAGCCTTTATGTGTTCAGACTGACACATAACCACTCCAAATACCCTTGATCTCATTCTCATCTCCAAATCTATCACTTATCAGACCATCCATGCAACCTGTTTCTCCAGTCTGAGTCAATAAAAATGGTTGAAATATAAATATACCTTATAACATGTCTAAATATTTGAACCAAGTAACTATCTTTGGAGAAGTACAGATCTAAATTTGTAGATATAAGGTCTATGTGTTTAAGACAAAAAAAACCTCATCTTTGGAAAGCTACATATGTAAAAACATGTCTTTAGATAAAATATTTTGTCAATTAGGAACAACAATGATAGATGAAAAAATATAAGAAAGGGAAAAAGGGAAGAAAAATAAAATGAAATAATGATATACATACCAACTGACTGACCAACTGGGTTGAATATAAACAATAAGGGCACCAACAAATACCAACAAAGGGCCTGCATGGGTGACAGGGGATTTAATATCAGAGTACATAGAGAGTAGTATCATTACTGATAGACCAGTTATCATCAGTATTACACCTGTAAATACAATAACAACTAATTAGTTTACAGATGATACATAGAGGTTAAAATGACTTATGTTCCCTGCAATTTACCTTTTATCTGAGACTTCTCAGCCTGTTAATAAGAGGGAAAACTTCATAAACTTCTCCAAGCTTCTTTTATATTTGAACTATCATGTTACCAACATCCTTACAAGGTAATAACAAAATATCTGCTTCTGAAACATGATGGGAGGATATGTGGACATGGATAGGCAAGAAAATGGGACAAAATATTGAGTGGTGTTTGGTTATGTTCCTTTCTGTTCTGAGTATAAATTTTGCCTTTCATCCTTCTGAGTGAATAACCACTTAGAAATAGCAGTCAAATATCCCTCAAATTACATTTTCTTTCTGTGCCATCAAGTTGTGAATGGTGTGGTGACTTCAATGACATGGAAAGGTGGTTTCTATTGTTTTTCTCTAGGTATGTACACTTTATCCAGACCTTAATTCTCTATTCTACATAATGGTCAAAGGCATCAGATACACTGCTTTGCAATATTTGTTCTGATCCTTTGCTCTCTGAGTTCAGATCCTACCAACTCAATTTTGCTTTTCATCTTTTCAGGGTTGGTTGATAAATAAAGTACTAGCCCATGGTGGTGAATTGGCAGAATTTGAGAGCATCAAACAGGATGCATTATGTTATCTTTTCTATTTCTGTGCATCCCAAGTTCAAGTTCTGCCTTCTGTCATTGGAAAAACAATCATTGAGATCTAGCAAATAATGGTGGTGGGCTTAAGAAATCTTTTAGCAAATACTGATGAAGCATTTTCAGCTTATTGCTCTTAAAAACAATACACTAGCTGATTGAAGAAAATGTAAAGGAATTTTCAAACCCTGCACAATTTCTTAATTGTCTCTCCTATCTATTGGTCATCTTGACTTTCCTTCTAGTATACTTGCTTCTCATAAACATTCCAAATATACGAACTTCAACAGATTTAGGAAGTAATTATTTCAGTTAAACAAATCATCATCATCATTTAATGTCTGCTTTCCATGCTGGCTTGACTGGAAATGGTAAGCAAGAGAACTGCACCAGATTCCAGTCTAAATTCAGCTTGGTTTCTCTGGTTAGACACCCTTCCTAAGAGTGTAGTAGGTGCCTTTTTATGTGTCACCAGCACAGGTGTTTTTACATGTAACTGGCACAGCTACAAATTTCTAACATTAGTGTTGGTCTGTCACTTCTGCCAATCTATCATCTACCATATACCTTTGATGTGGGTGCGAGCTGAAATCCATGACCATGAGAGCAAAATATAATATTATACAAAGAAGTGATTCTTGTAATGTTTGATTACAAGAATCATGTCTTTTGAAACACTAACCCTAACACCGAGACTTTAAGACAAATCTGAAATTCCTTGCCCTATTATAAACAATAAATATAAGCAATGTATTCAAATTCTTCAAATACCAGCTCAACTAGCATTCTTCTTATTTTAACCACATTTTATTTTTACAAATTAGCCAAAGAAAGAAGAAACTGCCATTCAGAGGAATTTTTTTTTCTCAAGAAACAGCACATCATGATATTCTATTATCTCCAGGTTAATATTTTGAGTGAGTTGACTCCACTAAATGCACCTAAGAGATAAGTTATAGTGTTAGACCAAACAATGGATCACATCTACTACTTAAGAACAGGTAGAGTCCATCCAACAGGCCTGTCAACCCAATGTTACACAAAAGTGTGACCCAAAGTTATAGAAAAAGACAGTTATTTAGGGTGCAATGCAGTCGGATGAAACATGTGATTGTGAAATGAACCTCTTAATCAGAAGGCCAAATCTCTTTCTTTTAAGGGACATTTATTTTGGACTTTTACTATTATAAACTTCAAGAACCTAAAGAACCTTCTCCTTGTTTCCCCATAACCATTTTTTTCACACCATGCTACCTTTACTATCTTCCTGCTTCTCCTTGTCTTTCTTCTTCCATGTATTTCACACTAAAGTTTATCAACTTCAGCTTGTCTAGTAAGACCAGTCTTCTGGGATACCCAATAATCTACTGAGGATTACAGTTACGTTTTGTTTGTAGGAAACTGCTGGTGACATTTGTAGTATATACCTTATATGAATCAGTTATTCATTTAATGATATTTTTGTCCCAGTTATAAATCACACCAACTGTTTGGAGTAGTTCACTGGTCAAACATTTAGCTCATATCATGAGACTTTTGTTATAAACTTTATCATATAAACGCAAGTGTGGCTGTGTCATAAGAAATTTACTTCACAACCACATGGTTCCAGTTTCACTCCCACTGCATGTCACGTTGAACAAGTGTCTTTTACTAAAGCTTCGAGTCAACCAAAGCCTTGTGAGTGGATTTGATAGACAGAAACTGAAAGAAGCCTGCCATGTGTGTGTGTGCATGTGCACGCGTGTGTTTGTCCCCCACCACCACTTGACAACTAGTGTTGGTGCGTTTATATCCCCATAACATAGTGGTTTGGCAAAAAGGACTGATAGAATAGGTACCAAGGTTAAAACAAAACAAAACAAAAAAAAAGTACTGGGGTCAATTCATTCATCTAAAATTCTTCAAGACAGTGTCTCAGCATGGCCTCAGTCTAATGACTGAAACAAGTAAAATGTAAAAGGTAGAATGGCATATTAATTTTGTTTGCTAATTGTTTGGCTAATCTAAACCGATCAAAGTTTTAACACTCACTAGAATACATATGTAAGGCCCTACCATATTTGTATTTAGCATGCAGCATGCTCTCATAGAGTATTTCCCTCACACATTGATATTCATAATCTGCATCACTTCATATTTTTTCTTTCTTTCTTTCTCTAGATAGACAGACAAATAGATCACTCTGAGCTTTGCTAATGGAGTAGAAAATGCTTTACTGAAGAGGTTTCAATGATACTGAAATATGTCTTGCTTTCACCAGATCTACCCCCTTAACACATTGTTTGTTCAATTTTTTTTTTCTTTCTCAATTTGTTGGAGCTATCTCCCATGACTGCTTTTAAAGACCTAGAAGGAGAGGTTTTATCAATTAATTACTTAGATAATCTATGTTAATTGATACTTTCTGCTTCCTATATTACATATGTGAGAACCTAGCATATTTGTATCTACTGTTGAATTTTAAGAATAGTCTGAAATAGTTTGCAAATATTAGGCCTGGATTTTCTTTTAACCTTAAGAATTTTGTTCTGAAAACATGAAATTAAGTTAATGATTCTCAGACAAAACCACTCCAGTATTCTGTACTTTAGTCCTAGATTTCTTTGTATATACTAAATTACTTCCCCTTCCTGTTAATCCAGCTGATTACTGACTTATATACTCTGTTGGTGGTCCAATTTTAAATTAGATTTTTTAATAAAATTATGTAATAAGAGTAGAAACAAATGAATAATTTTTTTTTTAAATCAAGAAAGAAACTAAAATAATTACTTCTTCCAAGTAAAAGTGTATAAATTAATTATTCACTGATGAAAACAATCCTTCATCAGAGAAAGTTTATACATAACATATTTTAAATATAGAACAATCCCCACGGACAATTATTAATGCTTTTAAATATTATGCATTTATGAAATTAAATGAATTAAAATGCCAATTAACACTACAACCTTACAGCTTTAACAACTGTTAAATAGTAAATTAAAAATGCATGCTGGATGAAGAGAATTCCAAGGAAAACACAGATTATGATAAGATTTCAACTCAAGATCTGGATCCATATAAACCAGTAAAGTAATTGTTCAATAACAGCCATTCAAATGATAATACACATTTAGTTTGTAAGATTCCTAAATATGGATTTGGCTTAGTTCCATACCATAAGATAAATAAATGGTAACCCCTTTAAAGATCATCATCATCATCATCATCATTAACATTTAATGTCTGCTTTCCATGCTGGCATGGTTTGGACAGCTTGACAAGAACTGGCAAGGTCAGGGGCCTCACTTGGTTTCTATGACTGGGTGCCCTCCCTAACACCAACCACTTTACAGAGTGTACTGGGTGCTTTTTATATGAAACCATCACCAGTGCTATTTATGTGACACCAGCACCAGTGCTTCTTATGTGACGCCAGCACCCACACCAATGCTTTTTATGTGGCACCTTGGTTTTAGGATCTCAGTTCTGTTGTAGTGGGCAGGCCTTCTAGAGTAGAGCAATGTGCCACACATCTCAGTCTTCTATCATCTCCTTTGTAAGGTTCAGTGTTTTGAGATTGGCCCTCAATACTTCATCCCATGTCTTCCTGGGTCTCCCTATTGGAATTAAATTGTCTGGTAGACAACTTTGATGTGATCACCCTGTCTACTAAATCAAGGGACACTAAACAAACAACCAGAGTTAAAACAAAAACTATATTAACTATAATATTTACCATTGAAATTTAATATGTTTCAACCCTTTTGATATCAATCTGCTTAAGATTACCTCTGGTTCTGTGATACAAACTATCTGTTTTAAAGTGATCCAAATCAGGACTTTATATAAAATTTCATGTTAATTGATGTTCCAGTCATTAAAATTAACTAAAACCAAAGCAGTGTATTTTAACAAAAAATATCCACAACAACCATACAAAAGTGTAGAGAGATCTCAGTCATGCTGACAGAGAAGCAGGACTTCAGGAGAAACAAATTCACAGGAACATATTTGTTTGTGAATAATATGCATACATGTACAATGTGTGCAACTATCTTTAGGCAATGAAATGTCAGACAAAAACATGCCTCAAGCATAATACCACATTCACTCTCAAAGAAGGTGGTTGGGTGGGGGTGGGGGAATTAAGAATCAAACTAGCACAATGAGCAATCTAAAAAGGATAACTTGATTTTCTTGGATTATCAAAACAAATAAATATAACAAGCCATCAGCACATGAGCAAGTATGGCTTGGAGTCATGTAAATGTATTTTCACTAATTATTTAGGTACTTATGTAGTAACAAGCACATACATATGTCTATCAGTCTCCACCCTTTCTTAAATGAAAGACATTGCTTCACAAATCAGTTAAATATTGACCTACAAGCTGAAAGTTTGATGGTTAATATTTAGTCACCATTTCTGTGACATTTCCATGGTCTAGATATTTAATTTACCTTTTGATGACTCAGTCAGTTTAATACTACACAAGTATGTAAATGAGATGTATATTACCACAGTAATTCTGATTGATCAAGTTTATGATAAAATGCAATCCAGCTGTGACCTCCCATCTTTTGTTCAGACAGTGGGTCTAGGCCACATATTATCCTATAGCCTTCCCTCCTTTAAGAAAATAGAGTACATCTGAAAAAAGACTTGGTTGCTATTCATAACAGGTCAAACAACCACCTATATATAGGAGAGTCTAATAAAACAGCATATTTGGCATGGAACCATATCCCACATAGAATGCAATTTGTTCTACTAAACTTGGTTGAGGTACAATCCACATGGTCAACTTCTTCCAATAAATTTCAGATCTCAAGATAATTCAAATCAAAGCCATTCTGCTACTTCAACTCATTGCAACATTTTTCTTCTGCAGAGACAACAACACCAACAACCAGTTACAAGTTCCTTCATTAGTATTTCTTAAGCTAAGTGTATTCACTTTAAATAAATCTTCCTCTAAATATTATCATACTAGTTTAACTCATATGGAAACATACAGATTCTCCTAAACAGTTAGTCAACTTAACTTCTAGATGTGCTTTTCTTACAACAGATGCTATGAGCTGCCTTGTTGAGAGAGACCCGACAAAGAAGTGTTCAATACCCTGCAACTGCTCCTGCATGGTATAACAAACAGATAATGTATTTTAACTAAAGGCTAAAGATAAGGTAACTCTGAAAGAAACCTCTAGAAGAGAGATGACTCCATAACAGTGGCAATCCCCATTCATAGGTTAAAATGATATTCCTCATTAGTTATGCATTTGGCCAACAACCCAACACTCCAGAAATAACAAACATGCTAAAAGAAAGTCATCACCTGATGCCCCAGTGGGGATGGGCAGACTTAAATCTGTTCCACGGGAGAAAAAATAAATCCAGGTTTATGTATGTGTGTGTGTGTGTGAGAGAGAGAGAGAGAGAGAGAGAGAGAGAGAGAGAGAGAGAGAGAGAGAGAGAGAGAGAGAGAGAGAGAGAAGTTATATAATCTGGAGAGGGATAGACTATATTAGATTGTCTTGCACATCATACACCATAAGAAGACAATTTCTTAAGTGATGCTCTAATAACTTGATAAACTGTGGGATTCATCAAAAATATTTTCAATGAATGAAGTGGAAATTAGTTTTTCAACAGAATGCAAACAAATCTTTCAAGGGTAAAAAATCAGAAACAAGAAGTATAATTACAGAAAAAATTCAAAACTTGAAGTAAAAAGTTTCCAAAAGAGTTTAACTTACCTGTAATGTCAGACAAAGATGGTTGACTG
>NC_142931.1:76854021-76971521 GCF_046866305.1 Octopus bimaculoides | reverse complement strand
ATAATAATAATAATAATAATAATAATAATAATAATGATAATAATAATAATAATCCTTTATAGTAAAGGCACAAGGCCTAAAATGTGGTAGGAGGGGAGTAGTCGATTACATCGATCCCGGTGTTTCACTAGTACTTAATTTATCAACCCCGAAAGGATGAAAGGCCAAGTGGACCTCAGCAGAATTTGAACTCAGAATGTAGCGATGGGCGAAATACTGCTAAGCATGCTAATGATTCTGCCAGCTTGCCACCTTGTACAACAACATTAGCTATTTTACTAAATCCATTCAAATTCAAGATTATTTTTTTTAAAATATATTTCAAGGAAATTTTTTTAACCCTTTTACAATATCTCTGGCAAAATATACAGATGTAGTATATTTCATTAGAATTATTGCAAACCGGTTAATTAATTTTAGTTTTATCAAACTATGAAATATAATTACTATAAAACTCCATGTCTAATACATGCCTTCTTTTTTTTTCACCAAAATTAAGATCAACCCTAATTACAATTCATGGTGCATTTAATATACATGGAGTTAGTCTGCAAACTTTTAGTAAGATAAACTACAATAATGTAATGAAATTTTATTATTTTTTTTACATAATTTATTATTATGTATATCAGTATATTTTTACATAAAATGAAATACTAGAAACTAATACATTAGATTATAATAGATTATCCACTGTTGTTGCAATTATGCACCACTGCATGCATAGTATTATAAGCTTTTAATACAGTTTAGACCCAAAAACTGAGATTGAGATACATTTAAAAAATGGTAATGTATTACACACAGCAGAATATTATATATGGATTTTTACAGTAATCACTACTAAATTATAATTCATTACACAGGTGCAGGCGTGGCTAAAGAAGCTTGCTTCCCAACCACATGGTTCCAGGTTCAGTCCCACTACATGGCATTTTGGGCAAGTGTCTCCTACTTTAGCCTCAGGCCAACCAAAGTCTTGTGAGTGAATTTGGGAGACGGAAACTGAAAGAAGCTTGTCATATATATATGTGTGTGTGTGCGTGTGTGTGTGTGTGTGTGTCTGTTCCTCACCATCACTTGACAACTGTTGTTGGTGTATTTATGTCCCTGTAAGCAGTTCAACAAAAGCGATTGATAGAAGTACCAAGTTTAAAATAGAAAATAAGTACTAGGATCAATTCATTTCACTAAAAATTCTTCAAAGCGGTGCTCCAGCATGGCCACAGCCTACTGACTGAAACAAGTAAAAGATGAAAGACTTAATCAAGCTGGAGAATATACCCCATTCAGATTACTCTGTCAAATGTAATGCTTATTCATTGACATTGTCTCGATTTAATCATACATTTATCTCACATCTTCAATATTTTGATGGTGTAATTGTTTATTTTTATAATAATATTGTAGAGTATTTGGGTCAGATATGGCTGGTTCAAATGCTAATGGCTTAAGGAATAATTCAGTCATACAGCTGGAACAGTATCATCATCATCGTTTTAATTTCATGGATCACATGAAGTGTATTGAGGAAGATTTTCTAAGGTCAGATGCCCTTCCTGTTGCCAACACTCACCTGTTTCCATCCAAAGTAATATTTCCTCATGGCTAAACATGTTTTTGCTGAATGCTGGAAGTGAATGACATTGCTTCTATGCGAGCAGTCGCCCGGGACACCATGTGCTTTTTAGTTTATGTTTTCAGTCTTTTTCCTTACTCTTTACTCTCTTTTACTTGTTTCAGTCCTTTGACTGCGGCCATGCTGGAGCACCGCCTTTAGTCGAGCAAATCAACCCCAGGACTTATTCTTTGTAAGCCTAGTACTTATTCTATTGGTCTCTTTTTGCTGAACCGCTAAGTTACGGGGCCATAAACACACCGCCGGTTGTCAGGGGATGTTGGGGGGGGGGGGGTAAACACAGACAAACATTTTCACACACATACATATATATATATATATATATATATATATATATATATATATATATACACACACACACACACACATATACATATATACGACAGGCTTCTTTCAGTTTCCGTCGACCAAATCCACTCATAAGGCTTTGGTCGGCCCGAGGCTATAGTAGAAGACACTTGCCCAAGGTGCCATGCAGTGGGAATGAACCCGGAACCATGTGGTTGGTAAGCAAGCTACTTACCACACAGCCACTCCTGCACCTATGAAAGTTTCCTTGTGAAAGTTTTTAAAAATTATACTTGTAAGGGCACCGAAGTTCAGCTTGCCTGTGGCGCTGGCGACCTTAGGGCCAGCCCTGCTTCTATGATGGTGATGCTCATTTACAACTATCATGCAGTATCATGACAAAGAGATGCATTCATGCATACAATACATGCATCTACACGCACACACGTGATGGGCTTCTTTCAGTTTCTGTCTACCAAATTCACTCACAAGGCTTTGGTAGGCCTGAGGATATAGTAAGAGCACTTTCCCAAAATGCCATGAAGCAGTACTGAACCCATAACCATATTCTTAACCACACAGCCATGCCTGCATCTACAACATCTATTTTCACAGGTTGGTGAGAGGAGGAAAGGCAAATGGTATGATCTATTGTAGGACCTCTGAAACTGTTGGCGATAAAGGAAGGGAAAAAAACCCTTGACACATACATGTATTGTTGCAGTAAGAAGGAATACATTAAAAGTTTGAGTAATCCTCATACCAAAGAGGTGTGCTGAATGTCTACAAAACAATTCTTAAATCTTTGGAAAGCATGCTTATCAATAATGATAGGAAGACTACAGCTAGAAAAGTGGTTTAAAAAATTCTCTGACCAATTAAGTCCATAACATAAGCAAGCAAGCAAACAAAGCTGATTACAGCTGTTGTGTGATATTAAGAAGCTCACTTGGTAGCTACATGGTTCTGGGTTCAGTCCCACAGTGAGAGGTGTCTTCAACTATAGCACTGGACTGACCGATGCCTTGTGAGTGAATTGGTAGACGAAACTGTGTGGAAGCCCATCATATGTGTCTGTGTGTGCCTCCCACCTCTGCCTGATAACCAGTGTTGGTCTGTTTACACCCTTTTAACTGAGCAGTTCAGCTAAAAAAAACTGATAGAATAAGTATCTGACTTAAAAAAAAAAAAAATACTGAGGTAGACCTGTTTGACTAAAACCTTTCAAAGCAGTGCCCCAGCTTGGCCACAGTCCATTGACTGAAACAAGTGAGAGATAAAAGATGCAATGACCAGATGGTAAGCATCAAAGCTAAAACCCTTGTTATATGTTGTCTCACAATTTAAAGACATGGGATATGTAGTTAGTCAGTCCTGACTACACTTCCTTGAACAAAAGCTTCCACTCTGTCTATTATCTAACCATCTGTATTACTAGGTAAAACTGAGAATCCAAGAAAACTAATGGAAATCTGTGACATCAGCAACAATTAGTCAATATGAGTTTATAGATTTTAATAAATTCTGTGGTAAGAAGTGAGGAATCTGGTGCTTTGGGTTTTGCTCTTCATTTGAAAATGACAGTTCAAAGAACAACACTAATTTCTATTTCTAGCACTCTATTGTCATACCGTGGAGGCGCAATGGCCCAGTGGTTAGGGCAGCGGACTCGTGGTCATAGGATCGCGGTTTTGATTCCCAGACCGAGCGTTGTGGGTGTTTATTGAGCGAAAACACCTAAAGCTCCATGAGGCTCCGGCAGGGGATGGTGGCGAACCCTGCTGTACTCTTCCACCACAACTTTATCTCACTCTTTCTTCCTGTTTCTGTTGTGCCTGTAATTCAAAGGGTCAGCCTTGTCACACTGTGTCACGCTGAATATCCCCGAGAACTACGTTAAGCGTACATGTGTCTGTGGAGTGCTCAGCCACTTGCACGTTAATTTCACAAGCAGGCTGTTCCGTTGATCGGATCAACTGGAACCCTCGACGTCGTAAGCGACGGAGTGCCAACAACAACAACAACAACAATTGTCTTACCAACAGCACCATCAACAAGAACACAGATCCGAGAAAAAGTGACTAGAGTTGCATGACCTGCTAGAAATTGCAGTTACTGTTGTAAAAAGAGGACACACTGGATAAGGTAGTAAAGCTGTATGCTACTTGAACAAAAAGAAAAAGATGAAAAGGTTATGGTTTGAAAGCCTTTGACCACATGTCTGCTCACTTAGAGAAGACCCAAGGCTAATCATTAACAACATCAACAACAGAAAAGAAAGAGCAGTAACAGGAACAACAACACCTGCTTACCTGCAGTTTGTAAGATGACAAAAAAACTGAAAGAATTCTTTTCTCCATGGGAAGCCAGGTAGGCACAGGTGAGACAGAGAAGGGCATTAATCCAGATTGTACCATAGAGCATACTTATAGGGATGTTGTCAGCAATAAATAATATATCACTGGTAAAGGATGATAACATTTAATGAGACTGTCAACACCAATGGAAACATAATAAGAGAGAGAGAGAGAGAGAGGGGGGAGAGAGAGAGAGAGAGAACGATGTACACATTTACACACACAATTTATTTAGTTCATTTTCCTGTCACCTGAACAAATACACAAAGTGAGAGAAATAAAGTGAATCATGAACTTTGAAGAAATAAATTCCACAACATACACTGAGCACTCCTTTTTCTCATTTAGACATCCAAATGAGTGTGGATATATATATAATATTGTGTCGCGGACGTTAAACGACAACGACACAATATTATATATATATATATATATATATTAGAAATAATACATTTCTAAATCTCTCAGAGAGACTTAAGCAGTAGTGATGCGATAAAGTAGTTGTATACTGTCAACTTAACGTGACAGTCCCAATAAGGGAATATACTACAGCTATTTAGCCCTTGGAAGCTGGACCGCTTCCTGTTGACCTTGACACATTTCCTGTGTCCTTATGTTTACGGGGGGGGGGGGGGGGAGACAAGCACCTCCACCCAGCCTAGCCTGCATTCAGGGACATGTTTCTGAGTTTTTGCTTGTCATCAGCCTGAAGTAGCATGACCAGCTGGCTGAAGAAGCCTGTCAAGCTCTCGTAAACATATATTATTTCAGTGAAACACATTCACTGATTTTATATATATGAAGAAAAGCTTTCTTTTTTAAGGTTAATCACACATGTATACATTTAAGCTGAGTGTGTTACTACAAGAAGATACATTTGCTTTTGTAATATGCAGAAAAAGTAACTATTTCCAAACTGTTTCAACAGCTTTATAGTGATAAGTCCAAATTTTTTGGGGGTTCTCAAGAACCCCACCCCACGTCCAAAAAAAAAAAAAAAAAACCTATTTTGTTGATGGTATGCACTCTTCCACCTGAGTCAATAGATTCCGGGACTAATCTTGAGATCGAATTAACTTCTCAAAATATTAATGCAAATGTTATTCAACAGAGTAAGTGCCAGTTTGGGACAGAGAATAACAATTGTTGCTCTTTTATGTCAAATTGCTGCTTATAATTTCTAATATCATAAACACAAGCGGTATGGCATCCAATAACTTAGAGACTGGTACAGCAGAAATCTTGAAATCTTGCCAGTATCATGGCTATATTATGATTTTTAGTTGATATTTTCTGTGCTTTCCATTAGGAAAGAAATCAAACAGCAAACCTTTATGTTCTAGGAATTTATTTTTCAGCAGAAAGACTATAGTTAGTAGGCTGTGTATCTTGCAAAACTGTGATTCAATATATATATAAAAACCTGCTACATTAGTTTCAGCCATTCCAGATTATCATTCCACTGACAATTAAAACTTACACACACACACACATAAAGGGAGTTGGATTAGGTTAAAGGATACTTAATTGACCAGGGTACTCTGGATATCCAGAAACTGTGAAGCAGTGAAAGGCCTGCAAAGCCAGCTAGGGAGAAATTCTATAAGAGAAAATAAAACAAAATAATAATAATAATAAAAAACAGTGATCAATAAATAAAATAATATTTTAAAATGTTTATGTATTTGTTTTGCAAGATTCCTGAATGCGAAATCTTGTGTTGAAACAGTTATTGTTGTATTTGGGGATGGTCATATTTTTTTCCCAGTTAACCACATGCACTATAGTGCACATGGTTAATTGGGAAAAAAAAATATGACCATCCCCAAATATAACAATAATATTTTTACAATATTAATAAATATAACAGTAATGCAAGTGTGAACAATGACAGCAACAATAACTACAATAGCAATATCAGAAAAACAAAATGATAGAACAGACATTCAGCATTAAATAAAATTCCATTGGTCTCAGGATACATTGTGTTGCTGGGGGTCACCACTGAAGACTTTGTGCAGTCTGTAAGAGAAGTCTATATATGACCAAAGAGTTTGAACTTAGCACTGTAAACTAATGAAATGTCAATGTAATTATTCTTTACTGTTCTTAATCTGCTTGATCTTTTCTCCAAGAAAGGTCTTTCTCTCAACTCATCTGCTTTCCCTCTCTCAATTTTATCTTCTCTGTCTCTCACTTAAAACTTAGACTATTATTGTTATTGTTATCCTGAAGCCCAATGTTAGCTCTGATGGAGCAGAGTTATAGTATATGCCTATTCCTATGACAGAACCATACAGTACTATCCCAATAATCACATGGCGTGTGACTGTCAAGTTTATAACTGTATCCCTATAGATTCTGGTGATGGTCACAGTATCAGTGGTCAAGGCAGACCTCAGTGGCCAGAACATTAACCCCATATCAGCTTTGATTGAGCAAAAGGTATTCCAGCCATTACTATCCCATCTGTCATTCAGAGTGCATTTAGGAACACATTCTCTTATGAAAGCAGGGTGTGGTTTGAGAAAGATTTGGTTGCAAAACACATAGTGGTTACCTTTTTAGCTCACACTTGTTTATTAACCCTTTGCCTAGACAAAGCATTTTTATAAGTTTGTCGTAAATGCCCATGCTTGTCTTCAGATTTTTAGTTAACCTTTGTTTCATATGTTATGAGTAATACAAAAATTTCTTTTCACTCTAGTGGTTTAAAAAATTGGGAATGTGCATAACATATGATGCATGGACACCAGCGAAACATGTCCTGTGTAGCACATGTGATGCAAAAATGTAAGACGCATTACCACTAGTGACAGAAACGAGGGTGTTCTAATCCTGTTAGGTAAGATAAGAGAGTTTCAGCTTTCTTATTATCCTGTTCCAATGTAATTTTCATTTTCGATTACGTGGAATCAGTAAACAAAAAACTTATGAATATTTATAAGAATTTTGCCAAGTAACATTCAGTATGAAGAATTTCCTAGCATTAAATCCTTATACAAGACTGCTGTGTTAGGCACCAAATCTTTTCACTGTAGCCCCCACTTTCTATCTATCTTAATGAACAATTGTATTGGCATTAACAATGAAGCCTCATTGAGGAAATAAGAATGTGTTCAGAATATGCATATATGCAGTATATATATGCATACATGAATATGAGTATATATAAAAATATATATCCACATGTGCACCATAAAAAACATATATATATATATATATAAATAATCATGCATACATACATATACATAAAATGATTATAAGTGTGTGTGTGTATACATGTATATATGCATACACACATGCATGAATGTAGGATAATTAACTACATTCTCCTATAATGCACTGGTATAAGTAGACAGGTAGGTAAGTAGGTAGGGTGCTTACCTTGAATCGAATGCTACTGAGAAAAACTCCGAAAGCAACATGTGCTGCAATGCCAGCTGGCAGCCAAGGGAGATAATGCGATGTAAGCCCATAGTAATTCAGGATTTGATAACAAAGGAGTGTTGTAATCATGCCACTTAGCCATCTCAGCCGAACCACCTGCTGGTAGGAAATTCCTGTGAAAGTAGACATAGAGATGGGAGTTAGCATACAAAATGCCTTGAAGAGAGCTTTCCATTATATTTTATACATGTAATTGTGAACATGTTTTTGGTAAAAAAGAAAAAAATGAAAAAAAAAATACGGCAAATTTATCTATACTTATTCTGATGAATCAGTATTTTATTTTTTTTGTGTGTTCCTCTGCGTGTATGCATTTATATTTATGTGCACGAGTGTGCATATTTGCATGAATCAAGCATCATGTTTTTGAAGATTTTTGAATTTCACATTGTGGATTTAAATATATAAATTTTATGCAGTGTTTTGATATTTGTCAAAGAATACTGATGAAGTTATTAACAAGTTGCTAAAAGTGTTGTTTTAACAAATATGATTTTATTTGTTCTCAGTATATTTTTGCTTCTAGTAATTGTAGGTGCTATGAAATGCTTTGCTCATGAAGAGTATCAAATGCCATTTTAAGGTTGTTCTATTTTGTCATAGAAACCAGCTGCTGTATCACCTAGACTTTATGAAAATAAATACAATTCATCATTTTTATGTGTCTACAATATCTTTCAAACTGCATAATGAATTTGTCAAAAGCTGCTCCAGAATTATTGATGACATGACTGATTATAGTAACTTCTGATGTCTGAAATCTATTGTAATCCTTAATTTCAAGTAATTAACATCCTGTCATAGATTTGTAATCATTTTATGTTCAACATTGAATAATTAATAAGCGAGAGCATTATCTTCAATAAGCATTTTTAACATACATAATGTACAATTTGTTATATGCATGTTATGCGTACAAATTAAGAAATAATGAAATTGTCAAAACATGGAAGCTGAGACACTTCATTTAGTATGCAGTCTCTGGTGCAACAGGAATAATCCCAAAAGAAAGTTGGAGGATGAAAATGATTTTAAATGTTGGTCTAAAGACATGTAGCATCCAGCCACAATAAGTAAAATTCCTATCAAGAACTGATCTCCAGGGTTTTTATAAGCCCACCGAAAGGTTCTAGAATGTTTCCTGAACCCTTTAAGCATGAAAATTAAACATTTCTTTTTGCCTATCACCACCTATCAAAAACTAATGTCAAAACTAGTAAAGGTGGAGGAGTGACTGTGTGGCAAGTAGCTTGCTTACCAACCACATGGTTCTGGGTTCAGTCCCACTGCATGGCACCTTGGGCAAGTGTCTTCTATTATAGCCTCGAGCCGACCAAAGCCTTGTGAGTGGATTCGGTAGACGGAAACTGAAAGAAGCCCGTCGTATATATATATATATATATATATATATATATATATATATATATATATATATATATATATATATATATATATGTATATATGTATGTATGCGTGTGTATATGTTTGTGTGTCTATGTTTGTTCCCCCAACATCGCTTGACAACCGATGCTGGTGTGTTTATGTCCCCGTAACTTAGCGGTTCGGCAAAAGAGACCAATAGAATAAGTACTAGGCTTCCAAAGAATAAGTCCTGGGGTCGATTTGCTCGACTAAAGGCGGTGCTCCAGCATGGCCACAGTCAGATGACTGAAACAAGTAAAAGAGTAAAGAGTAAAGGTGTTTTAATAGAGTTCAGAGATATAGTCAAAATAACACTACTCAATATTACCAAATATAGTATTATTAATCACTAGTGGCAATAACCTCTAGTCAATATTACTAAATGTAGTAATATCATTTGCCAATAATCTTGACTTTGAAGCTTAAACATTCCAGATTTGAATTCAAGGAAGACTGTCTGCAGCATAAGCATTTCATACTTCAGAAGTTGTTGACTAACAAAGTTATTTCATTAATTTTTGTTACACTTGGTAAACAGATAAGGGTTGGTGACAGCAAAAGCATCCAGTAATCAAATCCCGCCTCAAATACATCCCAATCCAACCCATACTATCATGGAAAAGTGGACTTTGAATGAATGAATGAATGAATGAATGAATGAATGAATGAAGTGGTTAGGACATGGGAGCACAGGACTTTGTAATTTCACATAATTCTGTGAGTAATTAACATAGCTATATAAGACAATTATAGAATAGCTAAGATTATGTAAAATTATACATAACTCTATTTAGGGTATAAAGTAATCCAATGTATAATTGTTGTCACATCACCATCACTACAACACAATGCAGTTGAGAAAGATTACCATGACTATCAACATCATCACCACCACCACCATCATCATCATACTCTCCTATCATTTCTCTTTTCATTGCTATCATAATTATCAACATCATCACTTCTACTTCAATTTTTTTGTCATACTGACACTAGACCATAAATATATAATGAAATATACACTTTCGTACACAATATAATATAAAGCCAGAACAAAATCCCAGATTATAAAAGAGATCTATTTATATGTAAAATATCAAATAAATGCATCATGAAAGATGTATATTACATGAAATAAATGTATTAGTAAATATATCTGTCTGTGCATATGATACAACATAAATATATTATGAAATACATCCTTGTTTCTATGTTATGAGATAAATGTGTTAAATATAATAGCTCAGTACAATATAAAATATATTTATTATTTAATATATCTGTCTATTTCTCTATAAGGTATGAATATGACACAATATAACACTCTATATATATATATATATATATATATATATATATATATATATATATATATATACATACGTATGTATGTAAGTGTGCATGTGTGTATGCATGCATGCATGTATGTATGTATGTATGTATATATAGATCATGAAATATTGTGAAACAAAGAGAAAAATAGTGTATTGAATCTGTGTTCATGTGAAGGTCTGTACATGTGTGAATGTATGTTTTTATGTGAGACTTAATTGATGTATGAGTGCATGTGAAAACATGACTGTGTCTGTGTAAGTGACAGAGTATGAGAGAGAGAGAGAGAGAGAGAGAGGAAGAAAGAATGAGAGAGACTGAATGTGAGTAAATGTGTGTGTGCATGTTTGTATGCATGAATGAATGGGGTATGTGTGAGTGAACATATATGGTTGAATGTACATGAAAGAGTAAATATACATACATAAATGTACAGATATATAAATAACACATATTTACACAGAAAGGTACATACGTAGATACATGTATATACACACACATATTATCACAAAACAATGTTTTTATAAGTTACTCAAACCCAAAATACTTTTGAATGATACCAAAATTCACTGGTTCAAATTTTACTGAAAGCCCACCCCCACCCTCTCTCACACACAAACACAGACACACACACACCAGTCTCTAAACCAAGAGAAAATTAGCATTTTATTTAATCAGGTTGCAATAAAATTGTAATTTCTCAGACTATTAATTAACCTCATCTTTTGTGATTAAAAAAAAAAATTTTTTTTCCAATATTTACATCTAGATGCTAAAGGTGAGTGTAAACAAAACTAATTCTGCTTAGAAACAAAAATGGCTTCTCCTAATAATCACATGCAATTAATTCTTGATAGACACAATCAATCTGTGTTGTACAGGTGTATTTGCCAAGCCATTTGATATTCAAATTCTACCACTTTGACATATTGTAAACATGATGCAAGGAAAAGTTGAGGATATTGTTTAGCCCCAGGTTAAATGTATCTAGGACTACCTGATCGAATGTGACTTTACTTTCATGAAAACAACAGGAGTGTGACTTGAAGGAGATTTGGCTGGTATTTCTTGGTAGCCATCAAATGACAGTTTAAATGCTTCCTTGTTTGCACAGAAAAGTTGTTTTTGTTATTTCTAAGCTCTAAGGTTAGCCCTGATCAAGCAGATCTACAATCAAAAACATTCCATTTGCAATCAACACATTTTTCCCCTCCAGATACAGTGCATATAGTAAGATAACATTATCCAATATGTCCTTCTCTTTTTAAAACACCACAGTGTAATGTGTGCGCATGTGCGAGAGAGAGAGAGAGAGAGAGAGAGAGAGAGAGAGGGAGGGAGAGAGAGAGAGAGGAAGAGAGAGAGAGAGAGAGAGAGAGAGAGAGAGAGAGAGAGAGAGATTTGGTTGTTGTTTCTAGTGGGTCTCAAGTGACCACACATAGGCTCCAACGAAAAGTATGTTTTAAGCATATGTTGTAAAATATGTTGTAAGCAGCAAACATATTTGTCCGATTGAAAGCTTAAAGCTAATATTGTTGCTATATGATCTTGGAGAAGGTAATAAGAAGCATATCATTCCAGTCATTTAATTCACAACATTATGACATTTTTCAACAGTAGCTTCATTGATTTAAAGAGTTGACAGAAATATCAGACTCATGCAAAAACATTAGGATTCTACATGAAACACTTAGATTCCATGAAATATTCTGGGATCATGGAATGTGCAATACATATTATGGCTTTATGGAAACACAATATTTCTACATAAGCAAACACTGATGAATCTGCAGAATAACAATCCTGTACAACCTGATTAACTAAACAACTGACCAGACTGTACCCAAATCTGCCAGATATTTTAAGCATTTCCACAGTGATACCTGATGGACCAGGAGCTTTACCTGCCTTCATATCCTTAATTACTTTATACATATACTGCTGTTGACTAAGATAGCTAATCTTCCCATACATTCTCTACATTTAATAGTGTTTCAGTGTAGCACTTCCATGCCTTTCTTTTCAGAATCTCTAAATGCAAGTGTACCATTATCCACACACTTCTCTTCTTCAACACCTTGGTTCTTTCTGATACACTGTTTTACAAATTAGGACACCTCAAGACTCTGATCCACTCATTGTAGAACATTAGCAAACCTCCTACTTTCTACTTTATCCCTTGCTATGCACACCTACCACTGCTTTTCTTCTAGCTACCTGATATAATTTTCTGCTGCCCCCATTTTTTCAGTCCTTCCAAACCTTCTCTTTGCTTTTATAACATGATTCTGTCTACTACACTGTTTCACCACCAGGTCACTCTTGGTTTGCTGGTACTTTGTACTACCCACAGATTTGGGCCATTACTCTTCCAGTTCTCTTCATTTTAAAACCCTATCTCCTCCTCTCTCATGTCAAATGCTTCAATTAGTACTTCCCTGGATTTCTGACTGTTCACTGGACCTTTAAGCTGCTGTGATTTCCTTTTCCAGACTGGTTTCCAAGTTCTTTTAGGTCTAAGTCTGAAGTCTCTAGTCATTAACCTATATTGGGTTATACTTTCTTCACTTGGGAAGGACTTTACATTTACGAGAGTCTGTCTATCCCTGGCTGACTTCTCGGAGTCAGTAATTGCAGATCATCAGATTATATGAATCACAGAACCCCAAGAGACTTCTTTCCTCTTAATTTCTAGAACCAAAGCCTTAGCCGCACCCCATGTACATCATGGCATCCATTGGGGTGCTGCCAACATGCCTGTTAAAGTCACTGTCATTTGTTATCAAGGCAATCTACAAAAAAGGCTTGGTAAAATCAGTCCATTTGCTTATCTGCGAGTCCTGATTGAAGAGCATATACAGTGATAAATGTTGCTGTTGATTTTCCAAGACTAGTCTCAGTTTCATTATCCTATTGTACATTCTGACTACCCCAATCACTTTATCTACCCATTTCCTTGCCAAAAGAATGCCCAAACCTTCCACCTTCATCACTATTACTAACCCAGAAGAATATAAATCTTTGTTCCTTGCCATTGAGAAATCTGGCAGTGGCTTCTCTTCATTTTACTTCTTGCACACATCTACCTGCCTGATTTCTAGCATTTCAACAATCTCTCCAGACCTACATTTCATTGTGAAGACATTGATTGTGTCCGTTCTAAGGCTGGTGACTCAATAGGAAGAGCAAGTGGGTAGCATCTCAAAAGAAAAAGATCTGAGCAAACATCTGCCTAAAGGCAGAGGGAGAAATCTAGATTTCTATGAAAAAACTAGAGCTACGTTCTGCAGAAACACTAGTGCACCCTGCATGAAATAGCAGTTTGAAGAGCTACTGATAGACTGAAGAAGGCATACTTACCTAAATGCTCTGTGAACTGCCTGATTGGGAGAAGGGTTGCTAGGAATATGCTGGCACTGACAACAAACACCATTTCAACCTGTTAAATAAACAAGTCTCAGGAATAATAATAAGGAGGAGGAGGAAGAGGAGGAGGAAGAAGAAGAGGAGGAAGAAGAGGAGGAGGAGGGTGTAGAGTAAAAGCAAAAGAGAAAATAATGCCATACAAGGAGTAGAGTGTCATAGCTTGACGAGGAAAAGCAATATCAATAAATATGCAGTCGCTCAAAGACAGGTTAAGTTGACGCAGTTGTTGTTAAGTTTGAACTGCTTATTGTTGAATGGTTATAGAAAAGATGTAAGCAAGTAAAGTGTTCCAAGGAATGGTGTTTCGCTGCTTTTATTGTTCTGGGAATAACTATTTAGGTAAAGTTTTTCAAGTGTTAGTGAAGGTGCTTTGTGTGAGGAGCAAACATAACAGGGTCAAGAAGAGGCAAGGTAGTTCAATGAGGTAGGATTAGACAAGAGTAGAGAATAATTTTCAACAATTCTAATATAGAAGTTAGCATTGTAAGTAGTAGCAGTAGTAGTAGTAGTAGCAGTAGTAGTAGTAGCAGTAGTAGTGATACCAGGGGACACAATGTATCAATGAGTTGTAGCTTATTTCTGAGTGAGGGTGCAGCAATCAAACAAATGAACAGTGTAATTTTAGAGTGTGACCTGGAATATTTGCATTTGTAACAGCAACTGCACCATATACCTCGGATATGTGAGTGACACTTTAATGTGGAGAATACACTTGTACTTTTGAAGAGAAGAGAGGTTACATTAGAAAATTAGTGTTTACAAACATAAAAAAAAAGGTAATTTATTATAATGTTAAACCTTTAGCATTCATATTACTCTGTTAAATGTATTGATCATTTATTCATATTCTTTTTAGTTAAACATGCATTATCTTGTAGCTTTAAGATTTCAATGATGTGATTGCTTATTTTTAGAATGATAGTGTAGGGTAGGTGTGAGAGGCTGGATCTGGCCAGTTTGAACATAAAATGGATAGAATATTTTGGCTGGTTTAAATGCTAAAAGGTTAAACATACAACTGAAAAATAAAGAGGATTAAAAACACCTGAAGAGTAGAATAGTTGACAAACAGTTGTACACAAATACTGAGGAGGAGTCTATATTAGTCAAACAATACATGAAAAAAAAAATCCTAAGCTTTATCTGTCATCCAGAACACTCTTGGGATCTTGTTCAAAACAGGGGCACCAGTATTTTCTTAACGAAACACTTTGAAACTTGGGACACTGGTAGAATGTGTCATATAAAACATCTTTTTCTCTTAGTCTTCTTAACAAAAAAACGTACATCGCAAGTTATTTCATGTTAAAATTGTCGTATTTCTGTAATTTTAACTAATGACTGACGTCCACTCAGCCGTAAAAATTAAGTGCTGACTACGTAAACAAACGATTCTCAAACGATTCTGGCGGTGATAAAATTATTATTTCCTTGACAAAAAATGGCTGAAGCATATTGGCAGTAGCTAATAAACCTTTCTATTATAGGCACAAGGCCTGGTTTTTGAGGGAAGGAACAAGTCGGTTAGGGAAAACGAACACATGTGTGTTGCCTCTCTGCAAAATGTCAGAAGTAATGGAGATTAAATACGCTTTACACCGCTTAAATTGCCAAAGGAGTAAGTGTAAACAGCTGAATACTTGTCAGTGATTGGTTGAAATTATCGAAATAAGACAATTTTTTACATGAAATAAATTCGAATACAAAAATTTTTTTCTGTTCTATAACACAAAATAGATAAGTATACGAAGTTTGAAAGTCTTTCGGTACCAAAAACACTACATAAAACATAAATGAAAACTGGTGCCCCCATTTTGAACAAGATCCCATTCCTGTTGTCAAAGGCTAAGGTTATTGCCAATCAAACCCCTACTGACCAAATAACCACCACCTCTGTCTTTTCCATCATACTCTTGCTCCTTTCACCCAGCCACTCTGGTCCTTGTGATATTATCACTCCTTCCCCTCTTCTCTACCTCAACCATCTGAGCAAATGTAGATGCTGTAGGTTATTGAGTACTCTCTGCATTTACACTCTAGCCATTCTCAGCTACTCACTTCTGGTTCTTCTACTGCTATTGCTCTACCTTCTATTCCTTATGTCAGTTCACATATCTTAGGTTACTGAGTACTCAACATTTACTGCATACAAGATACCCTTCCCCATACTGGTGCTGTGAAACAACACTCCCCAAAGCATGATTTGGTGAATGAGACAGCTTCACTTGTGCTGATGTCACGAAAAATGCAGCCAGTAAAGTGGTTGGCACATGAGCAGAGAAAGTGTGGGGTTGTGAGGGCTTCTTTAGTCTTGTCTCATTGAGGATGCTTTATCCAATATGTGCTTGCCCTTCCTCTTTTTTAAATGTATCAAGGCTGTGTTACAGGACAGAAGCTTGGCAGCAATTTTTAGCAAGTAGATTGACAACATAAAGGCTGAAGATCAAAAGTGGATTTAGACAGTTGAAACCTCTCAACTTCAATATCCTTTTTTTTTTCTTTTTCTTTCTCCCCCCCCCCCCCCCCGGCCATGTTCTGCTGTTATTAAAATAACATTTTTACTATAGAGGGCCTAACTGAAGTTAAAAGAAGTTCTGAAGAAAGATTTAACAGATATTATTGCCAGGAATGTTTTTTAACAGATGTTATTGCCATGTGAATTCAAAAACCCGGTCTTCAGTGAAGCAATGATGATAATTATAATTTCTGATATAAGCACAAAGTTACACATTTTAGGGGAGAGTAGGTAATATAATTGATTAAACCAATCCCACTATATGATATATTTTATTGACCCACAAAAGGATGAAAGGCAGAGTTTGAACTCAGAACATGAAAGTGTGCAACTTAGTACTGCAATGTGGTTGGCTTGTTGCTCTAGCAAGTCTGTAAATCCACTGCCTGGCTTAGACTATTTTACAAAATGGAAGTGTCCTTTGAGGAAGATGGGCTGCCACTTCTAGCAGTAACAAATTCAGGTTGTGATTCTGAAAGCTATGCAAATAGAGATTAAGTTTTATTGCAGAGTGTTCATCTCTGGGTATTCACTCTTTTGTTACCAAATTTTTGTTGAAATATGCCCACGTTATTTCAAATAATTTTGAAAATAATGAAGAATATAGTAAAATAACTTTGTCCTTATTAAGCAAATGCATAGAACATAAATTAACATGAAGTTTTAATGAGAAATTTTAATTTAGATCACTTTAAAACAAAGAGTTTGCATCACAGAACCAGGGGAGGCATGTTGGAATGAAAACAGTTAACCATTGGGCATTCATTGTAGAATGTTCACTACTGACTGTTCACCATGGGAATGTTAACCATGGTTTGTTCATCTCTGGGAGTTGTGAAAATCAGATTGATGTATACCAAACACTTACATAGACAAAAGCTAATTTAGTGTTAACATTAAATGTAGGGATCATTAAAAACCTATCTAGAAATAATTATATTGAAAAGTGGGATGGGGAATTAGTTAAGACAAGTATGGGAGACAACTTCAGACAAGTTTTAGTCTTATGACATCACTAGTTGAACACAGATGTACAAGCTGAAGTATTAATGGAAGAATCATGAAACAAATGAACACAAAGTTGTAAACTTCAAGGTCGATAAAATAAAAAACCAGTTGACATCATCAACTAACCTCTCCCTCCTAAAATCAGTGGCTTTGTCTCATTATTATTATTATTATTATTATTATTATTATTAAGTACCAGTTGAACACTGGTGTCAATGTAATTGACTCATCCCCTCCCCCCAAATTGTTTACAGAATACTTCAGATGGTGGGATGACATTTCCAAGAAATTATTGTTCTCAAAGCAACTTACATTTGATTAATTTCAGCTTAAACTTTAAAAAAATATAAATTTCTTTCATATGCACAAATACACGACTATTGTTAGTTATTTCATTCTTTTTTTATCATTTATTTTTTTTAAAGGAGCAGATATATAAACAATAGAATTCATTCCAATATATGACAAATACTTGTGTTATTAATTGCTGAAGGATGAGGCCAAGCTGTTCTTGTTAAGACTTAGTTCCTTTTATCTTTTACTTCTTTCAATTATTGGATTACTTGACTAGCCAGAAATAGAAGCCAAATCTCTCTCTCATGTCACATCTTAGCATTTTATAAAAAAGGACAAGCTACATTGGATAATATTGTCCTAGATACTTAAAAAAAAAAAAAAAAAAAAACTAAAATAAGTTGGTCACAACTGGAATACTTTTGATTGTACATTTGCTCAACCAAGATTTACCAGGAGGTAAAGTACAACATCTCATTAGCTGCAAGAGCGCTTACACTTGTAAGAAGACTTGCAAAGTGTTAGGAGTAGCTGTGTGGTAAGTAGCTTGCTTACCAACCACATGGTCCCAGGTTCAGTCCCACTGCGTGGCACCTTGGGCAAGTGTCTACTACTATAGCCTCGAACTGACCAAAGCCTTGTGGGTGGATTTGGTAGACGGAAACTGGAAGAAGCCCGTCGTATATGTATATATATATATATATATATATATATATATATATTACAATTAAAAGGGTAAAGGTTTATCAATTTATTAATTTATTAATAAATTAACAATTAATAATTTTTACCAAGCCCTTCGGTATGTAAACACCATTATCGGTGAAGAACTTATTTAAAAGTTCTTATACATTTATAAACATAATTAAGGGATCAGCAACAGTTGCTTCACCACATACCGAAGTTCAGAAATAGCAGCAAAAATGCTGAAACTCCAACAGATAGCATTACTTGTAACTCACAAAGGCAAAAGTAGAAGAAAAAACAACGAAAACTAACCAGTCGTAGTTAATCATAGACGCGTTTCTGGCTTAGGAGCGAAAAACTCTCCATTTCCTCATCAGTATGATATTCCAGTTGCAAATTCGACGATGCTAGCAACGCGTCTAAGCCAGAAACGCTTCTAAGATTAACTACGACTGGTTAGTTTTCGTTGTTTTTTCTTCTTGTTTTGCCTTTGTGAGTTACAAGTAATGCTATCTGTTGGAGTTTCAGCATTTTAGCTGCTATATGTGTGTGTGTGTGTGTGTGTGTGTGTGTGTGTGTGTGTGTGTTTGTGTGTCTGTGTTTGTGTGTCTGTTTGTCCCCCCAACATTGCTTGACAACTGGTGCTGGTGTGTTTACGCCCCCGTAACTTAGCGGTTTGGCAAAAGAGACAGAGTTAGAATAAGTACCAGGCTTACAAAGAATAAGCTCTGAGATCGATTAGCTCGACTATAAAAGCAGTGCTCCAGCATGGCCACAGTCAAATGACTGAAACAAGTAAAAGAGTAAAAGAGCTCCTTACACACAAAAAAAAAAAGGAATATAGAAAAAATGGAAAAAGAAAAAAAACAACATACCAGTAAATTTGTTGACAAGACTGAGACATCCTTTGACAAGATTGAAGCAGAGAAGAATAAGAATATTGGTGAAAATATATATAATAAGGTCATGAGCCCTGTCAGTGGGGGATCAATTATATTGTCTTCTTGTCCCAAGTGCATCCGGAAAGACGAAGCGGTAGGAACTAAAAATAACTGGAGAAGCCCAAATCTGAAAAGAAATAATAATAATAATAATAATAATAATAATAGTAATAATAATAATAATAATAATAATAATAATAATAATAATAATAATAATAACAGGCTGATTACTACCTAGCTCAGATACCAGGAAACCCCAAAATGGCTGAAGTTCAAAAGATTGTGCTCATGGGAACTGCCCATATCCTATGTAAAATACTGTCTATGTGATCTCAAATTTTAAAACAAACACATAATTTTCTTATGGTTTCTTAAACATTCTCTAGAACAACACTATGTACAAATCCAAATCTATGGTACCCTAGGCATAACACCTACATGAACTTCTAACTTGTTGTCTCTTGAGGTCTCTGGGTGAGACTTGGATCCAACTTGTACAAATGCAAAGCAAAAGTCAAACATAAAATAATAATAATAATAATGGTTTCAAATTTTGCTACAAGGGCAGCAGTTTTGGGGGAGGGGATGAGTCAATTACATTGACCTCAATATTCAACTGGTACTTAATAATAATAATAATAATAATAATAATAATAATAATGAAACAAAGTCACTGATTTTAGGAGGGAGAGGTTAGTTGATTATATCAACTGGTTCCGTCCTGATTGTATCCCTTTATACACAGTTTGACTTAAATGGCTGCAGTCCAATGACTGAAGTTACTAAAAAGAACATTCATAAGGTGCACTTAAGAAATATTTGTGTAACTACCAGCCAACCATAATCACTCTTGTGTTTGTATATGTTAGATTGTTTTGTATCTGTAATGCTGACTTGCTGCATAATTTCTTCTTCCATATTGTGTGTACCATGTCTCTTCATCTCTCTCAAAACTATTGATCAGCACTGTTGTTAGTTTGGTTTTGTAATACTAATTAACCTCTTTTGGTCTATACTGTTATTAGATAACTCCCAAATACTAACAAAAATACCATAGGTCTGCACTACAGTTAGTTATGGCATAGTTGTAGCACACAGCATTGACTATGTTAGTTATTTTCCAACTAACCATTGCCTGCACTGTGCTTTCATATTCACTGTTCTGAAGTTCAGGCACATACACACATACACGCACGCACACACAGAGCACACACAGAGCACACACGCACATTCTCTGTCCAGCCAGCTCCATAGAATAATTTAATCACCTGCCTTTGGATGGTTCTCTGGGCAGGAAAATATTAAAGAAGACAATAATAACAATACTAGCAACAATAAGAATAATCAATGATATTTTTAGATTAAAATAATTTTAATGTAGTTTATAGTGCATGTAATTGGAATGCATTCAATTTTGCATTTTGTAGATTTGTATTTGAGGTGGTGAACGGTGTGGGAGACAGAGACAGAAAGAGAGAGACATAGAGGAATGCATACAGAGAGACAGAGAGACAGAGAGAGAGAGAGAGAGAGAGAGAGAGAGAGAGAGAGAGATACAGTAATTGAGCAAGAGAAAGAAAGGGAGACTGAGCAAGAAAGAGAGACAGAGACAAGAGACAGAAAGAGATAAGAAAGAGAGTTATATATATATATATATATATTTATGGAGAGAGAAGGGGACAAAGAAAAAGATAGAGTAGAAGAGAAAATAAGAAAATTGGTTTGAATAATTGTGAAATGTAACTGTGATGCATACCTAAAAAATAAGCAAAAAAAATAAAAAATTTCAAAAGACACACAAAAAGCAGCAACAAGTGCAATTTATAAAAATGTCATATATTAAAGTAACTGAACAGTTAAATTATTTCAGAAATTTATTATCATCATTATTATCTTTTACTTCTATTTAACTATAAAGAACGAAATGTTTAGCAATGTCTTTTGTTTTCTTTTTTTTTTTTTCATGTTTGAAACAAACAGAACCAACAACAGCTAGTACATAATTAAAAAAGAAAAACTCCATAATAACAAATTAAGAGAATGCTTTGGGGCAGTGGAAAAAAATGAATGAAATAGAGTTATGTAAAAAAATCAAAAAAAAAATCAATAAAACTATCAAAGAAACACGAAACAAAACTATTCCTACCACCACCATCACTAACGACACCAACGTCTACAATAATAATGAGCCAATGGGGGAGCACATAGAGGTGGTCCATGGCCTGTGGGGAAATTCTCAATAGCACACCAAGCAAAAAAATTATCTTTAGTTTTTTTATTGGTATGGCCTACCAGATGAGCCATGTCGCATGTAGCCCACTTCTTGAAAAAGGATACTCATGCCCACCTGCTCTAAGGAGCTGCTCAACCTTCTAGAAACGGCAGCTAGGTTTCAAGTCACTTCCCCACCCCTGTCTTAGAAAAACACAAATTGAACAAATGGATCCTTGGCCGCATGCATGCCGATGGGAGGAAAATGATGATATAATTATAGTTGGAACAGCATAGGTCTACTTGGTCAGTGCTGACTTGGGGCTAAGTAACTATAATAATAATAATAATAATAATAATAATAATAATGATGATAATAATAATAATGACAACAAACATTTCTTTTAATGAAGTTGAAATGAAATTAAAAACTTCTCTTGCTTGAAACAAATTATACAAAGTACGGTAAAAGAAAATACTTAGTAAAAAAGTTTATGAAGTGACAAATAAAAGAGACATTAAATAGAAAAATAAAAGATAGAAACCAGTGGAAAGGAGGTGGGAACTGGTTCTGAAATTTCAAACTTTATAATTACGATTTGTATGAGATGCAGAGAAACAAGCAAAATTGATGAGATAAACTGATGGATAGAGTGAGCAATAAATAATAATTGAAAAAAAAAAAAGTACCACTAACAAAAAAAAAAAAAAAAAAAAAAAAAAAAAAAAAAAAAAAGATTAGAGAGCTTGATAAAGTGGAAGAGAAATATCCTGACCATCCATCACAGACAGCAGAAGTCTTGTTTTAGTCAAAGAACAGCAGCCATACTGGAGCACCAACTTAGGTGGTGCTTCAAACTGATCCCAGTATTTATTTTAGGTCTGTTACTTATTCTGTGAGGGAACCAGTAACGCAGTGATGATGATGTCATATCTGCTGTTGATAACTTTCCTTGACAAACAAGATAAAAGCTTCTTCATCAATGGGGTCCAAATACTGCAACTGATGGAAAGAGTGTGTGGACTGCAAAGGGGACTATATTGAGAAATAAACTTCATTTCGTGACATTCTATGAGAGTATCTTGGTCAGCCTATGACCTTTTCAGCTGACCCTTGTATTTTCTTCTTTTTACTGAACTGCTTAGTTATGAGGGAAATAAACAAACCATCAATGATTATCAAGCAGTGAGAGACAAACTACACACATACACAGTACATCATTATTGTCTTGATGTCCACTTTTCCATACTTCCCATCCTATTGCCAACCTGCTACTTGTTTCCAAGAAAGGTAATATTTCACCATGGCCAAAAATGTTTTTGCAGAGTACAGGAAATGAATGACATTCATTTACAACAATCACGCAATGTCGATACAAGGAAACACAAACATACATATATGCATGTGAGTGTGCACACATCTGCATGCACACATACACACACATAAAAAGAGAGAAAGAGAGAGACAGAAGATGGTTTCTTTTAAATTTCAGCTTCCAAATTCACTCACAAGGCTTTGGTTGTCCCAAGGCTATAGAAAACACTTGCCCAAGGCATAGTGCAGTGGAACAGAACCTGAAACAATGCATCTGCAGAGTAAACCTCTTACCAACACAGTCATGCATATATCAATGAATATGTACAGATAATAACACTGAAATGGTATCTGACTAGTTGGGAACCTTGAGCCTGTAACAGAGCAAATAAATCAATGAGACAGACCTTTTTTATGATGTTGTTCAGCCTATTTGAATGGCCAAAATCTCCCAAAATAACACCATGCTGTATTCTTGTTAAAAAAAAATCTCTTTAGGCATGGCTGAGTGGTCAAAAAGCTCACTTTGCAACCATGTGGTTTCAGGTTCAGTCACACTGTGTGGCCCCTTGGTCAAGTGCTTTCTACATAAGATCTCAGTAACAATGCAATAAAGAGTACCCCTGATGATCCACTATAGTTAAGCTTTCAATTGCACTTCCAATGCAGAGTGCCAAACAACAACAATAGTGAAATGTATGTAGGAACAATTGTTTTTATCATAATTTCTCGTGTGCCTGTGTGTGTAAACAGCATCATTATTTAATATCCATTTTTTTTGTGCTTGCATAGGTCAAATAGAATTTTGTGGCACATTTTTTTCTGCAGCCAGATGCTCCCCTTGTTACCAATTCTCACCTATTTCCAAGCAAGGTAATATTTCCCCATGACTAGATATATTTTTCATGGAAATGATGCTCATTTACAACCAACGCAAGATGTCAAGGTAAGGGATTTATATAAAACCACACACACACACACACACACGCATATATCATGAATTAATGCCCATGTTCCATGCTGGCATGGGTTGGACAGTTTGACAAGGATCCAATGACTTCAAAACTGCATTGTACTCCAGTGTTTGCTTTGGCATGGATTTTATGGCTGGATGCCCTTCCTACTGCCAACCACTTTACTGGGTGTTTTTTTCTATGCCACCAACATCATTAAAGTTACCATGCAGCTCGCAAACCAACAAACCCAGAGAGAAGGGAAACCACTGTAACATGTGGGTGGTGGAGAACAATATTAATGGATAAGGAATGGCTAGCAATTGAGATGGTTCTGGGTAGCAAGAGAGAAAAGTGGTATCAGTATGGCTGATGGATGAAGGAGCTGTAGTGGATGACATGGTGTAGAGAGTGGGGACGACAACATTAGGGGTGTATTGATTGATTGGGCTGCTTATATATGTGTGTGTGTGTGTGTGTGTGTACATCATATTTGTATTTATCCCCTACTGTTTGACAATAGGTGATTTAAAAAAAGCAGATACTGAGTTGATCTGTAAGGCTAAACCCTTTAAGGTGGTTCCCCAGTATGACCACAGTCTAATGACTGAAACAAATAAAATAAAAATAAAAGAAAAAAAAGATAATGTAGCCTTCATTGTAGTGGTGATTTGATTCTACAATAAAACCAAGAAAACTAAGTTTCTATTGAGGAATAATGTTCACTGCCACTTAAACGTGGCAGTTTCATAGGAACCAACATTACGGCTATCTCTAGCGGGCAAGTATCCACACCGAGGATGATCACAAAGAGGTTGAAACCATATGGTCTGGTGGTCTCATGGTTAGAAGAAAGAGTTTCACTCCCCTGCTTACAATATATATCAGGTGCAGATTGCATTGAATAACCAGCTGGAGGATGCATCCTCTTGGGGTTAAAAATAGCAGTAACATTGGTCCCTATGGAACCACCATGTTTAAGTGGCAATAAACTATACTTTTCAGCATAGTTACTGCTCTCATCTCTTATAGAGATTTTTTAACTAGATACTTAACTTCAAGTCTCTATTGGTTCTTCAGATTGCTGATACTATCTATTGGTTGCAACTCCTGACAGAGGTGTCACTGTTTATTTGGTAACACTTTAACTCAGAATGCACAAATCCAGAACAGACACCAGTCCTCTAACGATTCTGCCAATTCATTAATGTAGATTGGTACTCTTCTTTTTTTTATTTTATCATCCTTGAAAGGAAGAAAGCTGACTTCAGTAGGATTTGAACTCAGCAGGCAGAGAGTCGGACAAGTCTATCTAACATTCTAATGACAGTTACTCTTTAACTAGTTTCAGCCAAGAGCTGCAGGCATGCTGGGACACCACTGTTGGAATGAGATGCTTACAGCACCTAGGTTTCCCAAAGTGGTCAACTATCTAAGTACTAACTAGGCTCAACATTGCTTAACTTTGGTGATCAGACAAGAACTGGTGCATTCAACTTCACTGTTGTTGTTGGCTTTGTGTTGCTTAACAAATGAAACAAAACACATGCTCTGAAGGTAGTCTAACCCTGTAGAGAGGCAATGGTCTTGGCTGGACACCCTATGATCAGATATAAGTCTGCTTGATCAGAGCTGACCTGGGATTAAATAACAACAACAGCTGCCACCATCATTATCGTATCCACTGCCACCGCAACAATGAATTAGGAACTCATTAAAGTAAAAAAAAAAGTAGTAATAGAGACAGAAACAAGAAAGTTTGTCAACAGTGAATTAAGTTATCCTACTATGAACACAACTAAGAAAACAAAAAAAAAGAGTAAAAAATACAATCTTTATCAAATAATCACTGAAACTCTCACTTACTCCCACCCTGTCTCTTCCTTAATCTCATGTGTAATTTATTAGCAGAGTTGCTTGAGGACAATTTCTGTGTTTCACATTAGTTTGGTAATTGGTTTCACAGAATAAATTTTATTGTTTTCATATAATTTTTCTGTCCATTGAATAATAATAAACGCTTCTTCAGACAATGAAACTTCTTGGGCCAACTTTTACATTTCACATAATTTTTGTTGTTGTTACTATTGTTGTTAAGCCTTCTAGGTTAGCCCTGATTGTGCAAACCTGTGATGAAAGATGTTCCAGCTGTAACCATTCATTTTTATATTTGGAACTAGTGTATCTAAGACTACATTATCTAAAGTTTCTTTCTTTTCTTTCTTGGTTGTTTTTTTCTTATGATGGCGGGATGTGGTTCAAGGGAGATTTAGGTCTGTTCGATCAGGTCAAGCTACTACATACAAGTGTCCTCACAACCTCATATCATGTTTGTGGTAAGGTATTTAAATGATCACTCGTGTTACCACCACCATCATCACAGTCAAGTGGTGTTCATGATCATCCCTATTATCATTTCATTGTAGAAGCAAAATGATACATGGTGTTTCAAAATTAGGGCTTAACTCTTCTGATACCAATATGCCTAGGATTACTCCTGGTTCTTAGTTGCAAACTTTTTGTTTTTAAGTTATTTAAGTTAAAACTTTTCATCAAAATTTCATGTTAATGTTTCGAATACCAGCTTAGATTGGATTGCCTATGTTCAGTCCACTGCAGAATGAAGGCATGTAGAGGGGTGTAGTTTTTTTATACTCTTACCCAGGATTAGTTAAGTCAATTATATTGACCTTGGTGTTTAACTGATACTTATTTTATCAACCCTGAAAGGATGAAAGGCAAAGTCGACTCAGCATAATTTGAATTCAGAACATATGGACAGACAAAATACCACTAAGAAGTTCGCCTGGTATGCTAACAATTCTGCTAGCTTAATAATAGCAAGATTATTTTACTAAATTCTTTTCTTATTTTTTTTTTTTTATTAACTGAAATAGAAGCAATATATTTCAGCAGAAATATGGTAATAAAAGAATTTTAAAATATGTAGTTTCTAATTTTTATGACAATAAAGCATTTATAGAAAGAGATTTAAAAGTGACATTGAAGTAGGAAGTTCTCAGCCTCTAGTGTCTGTTTGATAGAGCCCATGCTAGGCTTTGATCAAGAACATATATGATCAAACCCATGATCATCTTTCTTTCAGAAGGAGTGTAACTAGCAACACATTAATAAATGTATTCGTGAAGTTTTTGCTTGCTAGTTTTTTCTTTTTTTCTTTTTTTTTTTAATCAAAAATTTTTTCCCCCCTTAAAATGGCAAAATCCGGCTGGAAGGATATTTGGCAAGTTGAGCAACCATGTAAAAACTCCCTCAGCAAAAGCTGTGAAAAAAATGTCCAAGTTTGCAGGAAGCAGCCTGACAGTATTGCTTTATAACTATCTGGACAATGGATTAACTGGTCGAATACTTACAGTAAGTGTGTGAGCACTCCCAACCCAATATATATATATATATATATATATATATATATATATATATATACGTATTATCATCATATGTATGTGAGTGTGTGTGTGGATACACACATACACACATGTATATCTATTTGTCTCCGACTATGTATTTATGTGTCAAATACATGCCACTGGCCACTCATGAGTTATTTCTCTTAGATTCATTTCATTTATGCAAATTATCTATTCAATAAATGTGTTCTACTCTTTTTTTTTTATATATACATACGTTTAAGTGTCTTGTCTGCTGGAGATAAGGCAGTTCAATCACTTTACTGATGATGTCTGTTGAGGCAGAACCACATGCTCACAGCTGCCCTCTTGTCTCTTAAACCTTTCGATACCAACCCGGCTGAAACCGTCTCTGGCTCTGTAGTATAAATATCTTGTTTTCAAAAGTTCTAAATTGAAATCTTCCACCAAACCTTAGTCACCATTTATGTTCCTAACACTAGCTTAATGATAACTAAGTTATTTTACTAAACTCCTTGTTATATTTAAAATTAATTGAAAGAAACACAGAGAATCTCAACAGAAATATGGTAATGAAAGGATTAATGGCATGTCAATTTTATAGAAATCTTGATTCTTGAGGTTATCTTCCCTTCTCATTTAGAGTTTGGTGCCAATAGCCATGAAGTGACTGGCCTACTGTCTCTAGAAGCAGAGATCATTTTAATAAACCAAGAACTGATCTTGAATGTTATTTAGCATGTTAACAGTTACGGGTCTGTTACTGGAACTTGTGTGATGTTTGTGATGAAGCACCAGCAATACATGTGATGGTTAACGTGTTAATATACTCTTACTTGTCTCTGTTGTTCAAATACATGTTACTTGCCAACTAAGGGATCCTGGGTTCAGTCCCATAGTGTAGCTACTTTGGCAAGTGCCTTCTATAACCCCAGGTTGACCAAAGCCTTATGAGTGGATTTACGTAGAAACTGAAAGAAGCCTGTCATGTATATATGTGTTTGTGCTTGTCCCCACCACTGCTTCACAACTGATGTTCGTTTGTTTGTGTCCTCAAATTTTGGCAGAAGAGACCGATAGAATAAGCAATTTATCTGACTAAAACTGTTTAAGGTGGTGCCCCAGCATGGTCACGATCCAGTTACTGAAACAAGTAAAAAATAAAAGATATCTGGCTATGTGGTAAGAAGCTTGCTTCCTAACTGCATGGTTTTGGGTTCAGTTCCACTGCATGACACCTTGGGCAAGTGTCTGCTACTATAGCCATGGGCTGACCAAAGCCTTGTGAGTGGACTAGGTAAAGAGAAACTGAAAGAAGCCTGTCATATGTGTGTGTGTGTGTGTATTTATCCCCCATCACTACTTGACAACTGGTGCTGGTGTGTTTACGTTTCTGTAACTTAGGATTTCAGCAAAAGCAACCGATAGAATAAGTATCAGGCTTTAAAAAAAAAAAATAAGTGCAGGGGTTGATTCATTTGATTAAAAATTCTTCAAGGCAGTGCCTGAGCATGGCCGTAGTCTAATGACTGGAACAAGTGAAAGATAAGGTAGGTGTATATACAAAAATACACATATACTCGTGCACTTTCTCTCACATACACACACATATAGATACAAACACACACACACCTATATATATATATATATATATATATATATATATACACATACATGTGTATGTGTATGTATATATATATATATATATATATATATATATATATATATATATACACACACATGCAGCTGTGGTATTTGTTACCAGATATTAAAGGCTGGGTAAAGTTCAAATCAAAATAGATGGATGTTTTACAATTGTACAATATACGAAGTATTTGTGTGAGAAGGGGGGATCACTGAGAAAAATGAGAGCTGGAAGTGACCTTGGAAGGTAAAGTTTTGTATTTTAAGCAAACAATTTGTTTTTAAACATATGTCAAGTTTACCATAAAGCTAATGTTACATTTTCTATTGATGTTTAAAACAGAAATAAAGCTGTTTTATAACATAAAAACAAAGTAAAGCAAAACAAAATGACCAAGCAATTTAAAGCTGAATGATACATTCTGTGACACCGCTTTGTTTATTACAGGTTAATTATCCTATGTTTAATAAGGAAGTTTATGAAAGAAAGGATGGAGAGCTTTTAAGTAACATGAAGGAGATATGAATTCATCATCATCATCATCGTTTAACATCCTCTTTCCATGCTAGCATGGGTTGGACGATTTGACCAAGGACTGGTCAAACCGGATGGCAACACCAGGCTCCAATCTGATTTGGCAGAGTTTCTACAGCTGGATGCCCTTCCTAATGCCAACCACTCAGAGTGTAATTATGGAATTATGGAAATAAATTTTGTTTTAATAGATGCAGGTATGGTTATGTAGTTAAAAAGTTTGCACCTCAACCATGCGGGTTTAGGTTCAGTCATACTATGTGGTACCTTGGGCAAGCATATTCTATAGCACCAGATTGCCTAATGTTTAGTGAGTGAATTTGACAGATAGAAACAGTGAGGAAGCCTGTTGTGTGTGTATGTGTGCGTGTGTGCATGTATTTTTGTGTATATCTGTCACCACTTGATGATCAGGTTGGTTTCTATCCCTTTAACTTAGCAGTTCAGCAAAAAGAGTACAACACAATAAATATCAGACTTAAAACAATTACTAGAGTCAATGTAATTGACTAAACCACCCTTCAAAGCAGTATCCTATAACTTCCACAATTCCATGCTTCAAACAAGTAAAAGAATAAAGGCATACAGAGTGAATAAAATCAGACCCTGATGTGGTCTCTCATTATGCCAAAAATAGAAGCTAAAATTCTCCCAAATCATGCCCTATTGTCTAAAATCAGCAAGAACACATTAGGTAATGTGATTCTAGACAGACAAAATGGTCATGAATGAAATCCTTTTTTAATCATAATGCTCTACAGCAGTAGACAGAGCATCTATAAGAACAATGGCATCTATAAGAACAAAGACAGAGCATCTATAAGAACAATGGCTGCCACCGCCACCACCGCCGCCACCACCACCACCACCACCACCACCACCACCACCATCATCATGATCATCATCATCATCATTCATTCATTATCTTTTTTCCATGCTGGCATGGGTTGGACAGATCTGAAAAGATCTGATAAGCCACATGACTACATCGTGCTCCATGTCAGCTTTGGCACGGTTTCAACACCTGGATGCCCTTCCTAATGCCAACCACTTTACAATGTATGCTGTTTTTTGTTCTTTTTTTTGTGCTGCTGGCACTAGCGAGGTTGCTAAATAACTTGTGAGACAAGAATAAAGAAAAAAGGGGGGAAAGGGAAAAGCCCTCTTGACTAAGTAGGGGGGAATGTATGAAAGAGCGAAGAGGTAGTTTTAAGCCAGGGACAAGCAGAAGATGTCTTGTGCTGGATGCTATAAAGTAAATGAAACCTGTAGAAAAGGGAGATCCAGGAAGACACTGGATGAAGTAGTGAAGGCTGATCTCTTAAAAGCTAGCATCTAGAATAACATTGTGATTCTTATATTCCTTGTCAGTTGATATCAGGAGTGAATTAGTTGGTTTAATGTAAGGTTAAACAAATAAACAAAAAAAGAAAAAAAAGAAACACAAAACAACTAGAATAACAATAAATGAAAATAATAATTAAACAATTACAAAAAAAAAAACAACAGATATAGCTCAAAGAAAGGACAGAAAAATACGATAACTCTCCTAAAATATATTCAATATCTTATTTAAAGATGTACCCATGTTGTTTTCTGGTAATTGGTAATCTCTCTAATTTCCTTCCTCAACTAATTCTTGGCTTTCATAACAATGATTAGGAAAATTATATGAAAAAAAAAAAAATAGGAGAAAACATTGGGAAAACAGAGAAAGGGAAAGAGAAGCAAAATAACAAAGAGATTAAGAAAAGGATGGAGAAAAAGAGAGGTGACTGTGGGAGAAATAATAATTTGGCAGCTGCAAGATTCTGTTATGTTGCTCTGTGTGTGTGTGTGTGTGTGTGTGTGTGTGTGTGTGTGTGTGTGTTTCATTGAATATTTTGTTGGAATATACATTTTTCTTTTTTTTTTTTATTCACTTTGTCTAACTGTTGGTTTCTAAACTTTTATTCAGAGGAAATGGCAAACTGAACACCAGAAACAAATAACAATAAAACAGAAACAAAGCAAAAATAAAAACAGAAAATAAAAGAACCCCCACTATTAGTCACAATAAGTTAATTGCAGCACACACATGCACACACGCAGGCAAATGAGTACACACACACCAAAACATAAAAATAAATATATAGATAAAAGGCTGTAATAATTAACAAAATACCGCATCTTAATTGAGAATCATCCAACAATGGATGGATATAATACATACACACAGACATATATATATATATCATCATCATCATCATCATCATCGTTTAACGTCCGCTTTCCATGCTAGCATGGGTTGGACGATTTGATTGAGGACTGGTGAAACCGGATGGCAACACCAGGCTCCAATCTAATTTGGCAGAGTTTCTACAGCTGGATGCCCTTCCTAACGCCAACCACCCATATATATATATATATATATATATATATATATATATATATATATATATATATATATATATATATATAGATAGATAGATAGATAGATAGATAGATAGATAGATAGATAGATAGATAGATAGATGAATGAATGAATGAATGAATAGACAGAAGTGTGTGTGTGTATATATATGTGTGTTGGAAACCAGTCCAACCCCTACGTTAGATAGAACCTGTTGGACAGTCCAAACCATGCTAGCACTGAATATGAAAGTTAAATGATAATGATGATTATGATGATATATTATGTGTGTGTGTGTATGTATATATATTCATACATACACACAAGCCATACATTGATATATATCATATGTATACATGTGTGCATATCATTTTAATATCTACTTCTCTATACTAGCATGGATCAGATGAATGTTCAAGTACACACACATACATTTTTATAGTTGCATGTGTCTATGCTTAAATGTGTATGTATATACATTAACTTACGATTTAATTTTAAGTTTACACACCATCTTTTATTGCATGTATATTTATGTATATGCACACACACATATATATATCTATACTATATATAAAACAGAGATGTGTGTGTAATCGCTTTTCACGTGAAATCGACTTCACCAAATGCTTCCATACTTGTGATGCATGAATAATTTGACCTCGGATGAATGTTAGGCTCTTCATTTGATTTTTTTTAATTAAAAATAAATAATATTGCTTTATATTTAAGATTCACTTCTTTAAAAAGGTTCCTCAATGTCAACTTCCGGTATTGACATAAGAACGGCAAAAAGCTTCACTCTCTATTTTGTGTGTGAGTGTGTGTGTTCGTGTGTATGAGAGAGAGAGAGAGAGAGAGAGAGAGAGTAAATACTACATACACACCGCTCTCTCACTCTGTCTCACTCTGTCTCACACACATACACCCCTTGACTCACTCACACTCTGTCTCTTACAAACACACACATACATAAATGTATACAAACATATTTACAAAGACACACGTGTGTATGCGCGCGTGTGCGTGTTTGTAAGAGACAGAGTGTGAGTGAGTCAAGGGCTGTGTTGTCATATGCATACATCCAAAGATGTATGTATATTTATGCATGTACGTATACATGACAAACCTCTCTCTCTCACTCACACTCTGTCTCTTACAAACACAAACATACATAAATGTATACAAACATATTTACAAAGACACACGTGTGTATGCGCGCGCGCGGGGGTTCCACAATCGCCATTTATTTCAATTATTCTTGTGAGGATATTCACGTAAATCATTTTTTTCATTTAATCCCCATTTTAATTTTCGTAAAAGTTTCCAAGTACCAATGGCATATCTTCAATTTTCCCCATTCATGAGAGGCGCCCAGCCATCATTCATCTGAGAGTCCATCTACAGAATGTCCTCAAATTTCTATACAGCATATTTTGCCTTTTTTTCTTCAAGTATATAAGCAACAATTTCATTCCCAAGCAACGCCGGGTGCCTCTGCTAGTATCTTATAAGGGATGGTATGTAAAGTTAAAATTAAACTTTAAGTTTACATATATACGTGTATATATATACATGCACATCCATAACCATACATGCACACATATACATTTACACTACAACTGTATATACACATACACCCAAACATACATTTCCATCTATGTGTGTATGTATATTTTTGAATACATACACACACACACACACACACACACACATACATGTGTAATATGTAAAATTAGATTAATTAAAAAACCAAAAAATTCAGATTTAGATTCACAGATTAGCAAACACTGAATTAAATTAACAATTAAATGATTTAGTTTGGTGGATCTCCTAGTTTGGGAGTTTTAACAATCAACACATCAAATAGTGTAGCCTAGCAACCAGCTTGATGGATTTGCTATGAACCTCACTTTAAGTAGGCAAATTAACAACCAGTTCCATTTAGAGACAGTAACTTAGCAATTATGTTGTTGAAGATACTCGGCAAACATTTTTCATTTGAACAGCACAGAAATGCCATCCTCTAGAAAATTAATAGTTAGTGTTAACATGTTTAAGGCAGGAAGAATTAAAAAGCTAACTAGAAATATGGGATGAGATAAACAAAAAAAATCTAATAATAATAATGATGATGATGATGATGATAAACAAAAACGTCAGTGATTGATATGTTTAATTTCTATGTATGGCAGACAACCTCAAATGTTTCTGCTTATTCTAACTCCAACAGTGAGACATAGCTTTTGCCAGTCTTGCTGAAGTAGTGTTGAATGAATCACTAAGTGACAATACAAGATTGTACATTTATTGTGAGGATGTAGCAGGGCCAGATGGTTAAGCTGTCTGCTCTCCTGTTACAAGATCCTGAGTTCAATGCCAATGTGTAACATTTTGGGTAAGTGTCTTTTTATTAGTTTTGTGTTGACCCACGTTCTCCAAGTGGAACCCTGTTTCGGTGAGAGTGTACCAGTAATTTAAAGGTCCAGCTGTGTCTAACTGTGTCCTGAGAATTACATTAAAATTGCAAGCCAGAGGAATACTCAGCCACTTAACATGCAGGCAATTCAGTTGAGTAAACAACTGAATATTCACTGTCAACACCAGCAGAGATCCATTTGCTGTTTACAATCATTATCTCTCTCTCTCTCTCTCTCTCTCTCTCTCTCTCTCTCTCGCTCTTTGCCATACCTACAAGCATCAGTGATCATGGACATCCATTCCCCAGTCTAAAAGTTCATGATCTTTTTCATAGGAAACATATCGCTATGGCTTCCTGCTGCCTTCTGTTGGTTTATTTAGAGCTTTCTCTGTTTGAATCCTGCTCTCCTAAGCTCACCTTTGAGGCACAGAGCAAGGGAACTGCTTCACATGATATACTCTTTTACTTGTTTCAGTCTTTTGACTGTGGCCATGCTGGAGCACCATCTTTAGTCGAGCAAATCGACCCCAGGACTTATTCTTTGTAAGCCTAGTACTTATTCTATCGGTTTCTTTTGCCGAACCGCTAAGTTACGAGGACGTAAACACACCAGCATCGGTTGTCAAGCGATGTTGGGGGGGACAAACACACACACACACACATATATATATATATATATATATATATATATATATATATATATATATATATATATATATACATATATACAACAGGCTTCTTTCAGTTTCCGTCTACCAAATCCACTCAAAAGGCTTTGGTCGGCCCAAGGCTATAGTAGAAGACACTTGCCCAAGATGCCACGCAGTGGGACTGAACCCGGAACCATGTGGTTGGTAAGCAAGCTACTTACCACACAGCCACTCCTACGCCTATCATAGCATGTACACACACTTGTAGGCTTATGTGACACAAGTCTATAGGGCCAGCCCTCCACTGAATCTAGTGTGTCTTAGCCACAAGATCACCTTCTTCTATGTGACCACAGCTGGAGCCCTTGACAGGTACTACCACCCCATGTCAGCAGAGTTGAGCGTAATAGTAACTAAGGGGTAACTCTATACTCCGTAAAATTCCTGAACCCCTGTTGCTCAGGACACCTTGTATATTTATTAGGTGATAAATTCACCAATATTTTAGCAAGTATAACGAAAGCTGTGCTTCTTGGATAAAGTCAATATTATACAGAAACATGTCCACAATTGTCTCTTGTACTACCAGGTAACATGAAAATAATATCAGTTATTGAAAAATATTGTTTTATTTATTTTTTCCAAACTACATATTTATTTCTAGTTATTTTCACAGAGCAGATTTGAAATGACCAGGTGGTAATGATTTGAGGCTTCCAAGTGAAAGACCTTAAGTTCAAATTCATTGCAAGCATTTTTTATTGTAGATTTAATTTATGTTCCAAAATAAACAGATTAATAATGACAAAGTTATTTTACTAAATTCTTCATTATTTTCAAAATTTACTAAAACAAAGGCAGTGTACTTCAGCAAAAATATGGTAACAAAAGGATTAAGTAGGTAAATAAGAATGTTTACACAGATATAATTTCAATTACTGCACTATCCACAAGGAAATTCATTTCCCATTTGTCTCACATCATATCAAGAAACTGGAGTTAAGCATTAAACCATACACTCAAACCAAGAAAACATACTGCTTAACTATCTTTTGATCCTCAAATAATTTATAATCATTTAACCTCAGATCAGTCTTGAGTGAGCAGACAAATGATCAAATACATTTCAGCTTTGACCCCTACATCTTTTTCCTATATACAAAGAATGCAAAACAACAGCATCCAGTGTCTTCTTGGAGGTAGATTTGGCTGCTTTTCCCAGCAGGTCAAATGACCATAGAGAAGTTCCCCTGCTGTTTCATGCTGAATCAAATCAAATTTACAGGTTATAGAAACATTATATTTTACTAATTATATATCTCTCATGTCAGGATCTAAACAAATGGGGGGGGGGACACAATACAAAATAAATACCTGAAAATGTGTCTCAATGCTCTACTTTAACATAGTTCTACATATACAAAAAGACAGGACAGTTATGGCCAAAATAGTTTTGATTGTAACTGTGACCTCACCAGACAGAAAAAGGGCAAAGACATACGTCCTTGTCTTCATATTGCATGATAGTTGTAAAATAAGTATTGTGGTGATAAAAACGGTGCCATTCATTTCCAGTCATGTGGAAATATGTCCAGCCATGAAGAAATATTAAGGTAAAGATCCCCTTTGGCCATGAATGACCATGAGATTGCACTTAGAAAGTTCCCCCTCCAAAGCACAAGTCCAGGCAAGGTTGTTGAAGGAAGACCAGCAGTTGCCTATGCATACCAGCCTCCCCTTCCCATGCCAATGATGTTATCCAAGGGAAACACAAAGACCGATACAGCTTAGCATCAGTGATGTCACAACTCATTTCTACAGTTGAATGAACTGGAACAATGTGAAGTAAAGTGTCTTGCTCAAGAACACAACACATAGCCCGGTCCGGGAATCAAACTCACTACTTTATGATTGTGAACCTGACACTCTAACCACTGAGCCATGCACCTTCACTTTTATTATCATATTTATGCTAAAGTATGCAATCTTTGTTTAATTTTGAAAATAATGAAGTAGTTAGTAAAGTATCTGGATCTTTGCGGTTATCATCACTGTCTACAATTTTCTTCCAATTGTTTTAAAATTTGATATATGGATTAAGTTTTGTATCCTAATTATGAAAATGAAATTCCTTTTTCTTAAAAATTCATAATTAAAAAGTTATTAGCCTTTAATATTTGCAAAATTTGGGTATTTAGCCAATCAGAAGTGAGTATTTTATACATCCCCGTGAAGTTCTGTTAGCATATTAAGCAAAGAAGCACCATGTGTTCTATAGTTGATTGTGAAGAACTCTGTTTCCATAGTAACCAAAGATGCTGTGCATGTGTACAAGGAGTGTAACCACCAAATTGAGTGTACTTGGACATCTTTAAAGCATGGAAACAAATGATGGTGTGAGATACACCATTCCATGGTTGACCCTTATCTTTGTGAACTCATGTGGAGAAGGAGATATGAGAAAGATAATTTATTTTATAAAATCCTGGAGTGTATTGTAAACTTTCGTTCTTGAGTCTGTTTTAAGCAATGTTTTGATTGTTATTTCTAGCAACTTCTGTTGGTTTACTCTTTTATTTGTTTTAGTCATTTGACTGTGGCCATGCTAGAGCACCACCTTTAGTTGAACAAATAAACCTCAGGACTTATTCTTTCGTAAGCCTAGTACTTATTCTATCAGTCTCTTTTGCCAAACCGATAAGTTACAGGGACGTAAACACACCAGCATCAGTTGTCATGCGATGGTGGTGGTAGTGGGGGGGGACAGACACACAAACATATACATATACACAACAGGCTTCTTTCAGTTTCCATCTACCAAGTCTTCTCACAAGACTTTAGTTGGCCCAAGGCTATAGCAGTGGGACTGAACCCAGGACCATGTGGTTGGTAAGCAAGCTACTTACCACACGCTTGTAACTTTTAAATATTTAATTTGCTTGCAAATTTTTTAATGTTTTTCACTGTTTACTGTAGCTAGTTTAATGTTTTGACATGTCTGTGCCCCCTCCCCTCTTTCTCACTACTGTGACAGATGATGGAAGAGGCAATGAATGCGTTGTTTTCTGATTGGCTTTGAACACTTTTTGACATTTTTGCAAAATTTTTCTGTATTAAATGAATAACAAATTCGGATTCAGCATCAAAAATTACATCTATAAAGATTTCGACATGCAACGACGATAACCACAAAGATCCAAGTATCTTTGTCATTAAGCTGGCATTTATAACTTAGATTAACATGAAATTTTGATGGAAAGTTTTAATTTAAATCACTCTAAAACAGGGAGGTTTGTTTCAAACAACTAGGGGTGGTCTCAGAAGGATTGTATCAAAAGTGTTTAAAAGAAAGAAAAACTCACTGGACTGGATATGCAGGAAAAAAAAAAAAAGACAAGATGGTCACTATGGGAATAACTTTGATTAATAAGTCAACTCAGTCAGTGCTGACTCAGGGCTAAACAACACCAGCAAAGTCCTTATATAATGTTCTAAACAACTGGATAATTAGCTAAACAAAAAAATTAACAGATGGTTTCCTTCAAGGGGAAGAATGACTTGGGAGGAGGAAGAAAGTTAAGCTTATAATAACTATGTCTGCTGACAAACTACTGCTGCTCTCCTCTCATTCTATCCCCATTTTTGATGTTATTTCTACCTTCACCCTCATATTATCTTGCCTTAACACTTATCTCACCCATTACACTTCATACACTTTCTATGACACCCCTCTCTCCTTCCTCTTCCTTCTCTTCTTTTCCATCCCTTCCAATCTCTATCTTTCATTGCTTATCTGTTCACTCTCTCTTCTTTTCTCTGTATATACACCCTCTGTCTCTGTCTGTTTGTATGAGTGTGTGTTGTGTATGTATGTATGTATGTATGTATGTGTGTGTGTATATATAAATCCATTCTTCCTGCCCTTTATCTCCTACCATCCTTTTTTTTTTTTTCATCTCCAATGCTCTTAACTTCTCCACTTTGAAGGTGTAATGGCTGTGTGGATTCAATTTCAGACAACTGATTTGTAGACAGATCCAAGTTCAAATACAATGCAAATGTCATGCAAGACTCATACAGTAAAATACTGCTCCTTCATCTATCATAAACAAACATCTTAGCTTACAACCAAATTTTAGCCATTCCACTGATGGGCAAAAAATCCACTAAAACCTTATCCTTCAGTTGCTCTTACTCTCTCTATCCCTTCCCTCCCTCCTTTGCCTATTTTACCCCTACCACAACAGTCTCTGTTTCTCTCAACTAGCTCATAGCCTGCATCCTGCCATCTTCAACCTATACTCTTCCTCCCTAGTGAGTTAGCTCTATGGAGTCTTCTCTTTCCTACATTTCTCCCCCCTCAGACATCAACTTACAGATGGTAAATGGTGTCATTAGAGTGCTGAATGAAATGCCTTATGGCATTTATCTAATTCTTTGCTTTTCATTCTTCAAGAGTCAGTAAACAATGTACCAGTTTAGGGTAGAACCATCAGAGCATTCAATGGGATGCCATGCAGTGTTTGTCCTGACTCCTCTTAGCATTCTTGATACAAATCCTAGTGATGCCTATTTAAGTGGCAGATTTCATCTGTCACAAAATTTAACACCACCTTGTGGTCATTGGGTGCTTTGGTTGGAGGTAAATCAGCTGTTAAAAGCATTCAGGTCAGACCTCTAGTTTGATTATAGCATTATCTCTCTCTCCTACTACTAACAGAGGCCCTGTAAAGGGTCATAAGCATTGCCCAGCTTCCTGAATAATAAAAAAAAAAAGAAGAAAAACAATCTCACTGTGACAGCCACCAATGCCATTTTCTCTTCACAATTAAACCACAAATACAATAACTTAGATAGGTTTTGGCCAGTGCAGGCCCAGGCCATGTCTAACTTAATAGCACCACCTGGTGAAGTCTTTTTATAGTTTTTTCATAAAATGAATTTCAAGACATCCAAATGAGTTAAAGTTTCATCAAGAGTAGACAAAATGTGATTTTAAATGTAATTGCACCAATGGCTAAATCTGAGTTTGCTAAAGACTTAGCAAGAACAAATTTTGAGACAATTTCTATGGATGCTTCAAACCAAAAAGATGTTAAGCGATACTTTATATTATTCAACATTACATTCCTGGTCAAGGAATAGAAGTTAAATTTTGGGACATGCAGACTTTTTCCAGTTGAGATAGTTGAGATCTTGACTAATTGCCCTAGTCACAGTTATTGACAATCACAATTTGACAGGAAAAATTGTTGGACTTTGTGGAGACAAGGGCAACACAAATGTTAATGGTGTACAACAAAAACACTGATTAAAACCAAACTTGAAAGTGACTTAGTTAGCATTAGCTGTGCTGCACACATTGTGCACAATTGTTTATAAACAACTGTTGATCTATTACCAATTGACACCAAAGCAACTATTGTGAAAATTTTCATATATAATTTCACATATACAGTTCATGTAACACAACTAAAGAAAATTTTCTCTCTTTGCTGGAGTGCAATACAAAGAGCTAGTAGAACATAGTAACACTAGTCTTGTCAATGTTACAAGCAGTTGAAAGAATTCTTAACATTTTTGCTGGGCTTGAAGTCTTACTTTTGTCACCAAGAACACTGCTCATGACTAATAAAACAATTCTTTGAAAATGATTTTGGGAAAATGTATTTATAGTTTGTACATGGACAGCTTGGCCTTTTCAATAAATTGATTCTGGCCATGGAAAAGGATAATTCCAACACAGCAGAAAGCAAACTAGAAATACAAAATCTAATGACAAATAGAGAAGAAATAGAAAAACTGTGAATTTGTGCCTCAAAATGAAGAGGCTTTGCTGAGAAAATGGTGAAAACATTGAAAAAGTGAAGAAAAAACATAAAAGTTTTTTTTTATGAAAGATGTCTCCCATACCAAGACCTAAAGAAAAAATACTTTGAACTGGTGGGAGACATTGCAAGATTAAGTTCTGAAGACACATCTTGGCCCAGTATTGAACAGTCTGCAGTTAATCTCAACCAAAGAATTGGAAAACAAGTAATATAGATTGATCAATTATTTGATGAAGTTATTGCAAAGAGCTCTGTGCACTCCCAAAGTAGAAATCTTTAAGTATGAAGAAAAGTAGCAAATTTATTTTTGCTCATTGCAAAGAAAAACATATTTAGTAAAGAAAAATCTTAGTGTTGTAGAATACATTCTTTGTCTTCTTCATACTTGAACAAGTGTTTTCTGCAATAGATAATGTGTGATCAGATAGGAGGGGCAGTATTGCAGAAGCTACAGTCAGGGTCCTTCTGACACCTAAAATAAACTGTGCTAAGTTGCTCACAATTATTTGACAAAATTAGAAATATTAATTTCTTAGGAAAGTAGATTCAAGTGATAAATATCACAGTACTGATGATTAAATAAAATATTACTTGACAATATTTTACCTGTATGTACTGTCAAGTAAAGGATAATAGTTGTGAGCAGCCATAGAGGATCTGTTCAGTTTTGCTCACAGATTTTTTAATTATTTTTTTTAACTAAATAGTTTGAAACTTCATATACCAGTATAATTTCTCATGCTCAACACAGTTTACTTTCAACATTTTTGACTAAATTTCGTATTTTAGAAGTTATTTTGTGTTAAAGTTGTCATATTCAGGTAATTTTTAACCAATCAATGATGTGCATTCAATTGAAGAAAGAAAATTACTGCTGTTTGTCAAAGTAATCGAAGAGGAACAACCTCCGAGTCATCTCTACTAAATGTCAACACTGTTCTATTTTACTATTTGTTTGCTGCCTATGTTGCATATTACAAGCTTGTTTTTTTTTGGTTCTTGCATCGAGTAATTAGTAAACATTGAAAAATCAACACCAAGAAGGAAGAAATATTATTTACATACATTTATTAGTTTGTCGAACATGTAGTTAGAGATACAGCAGAAATTGTAGTGGCAATGACAAGTTCGCTCACTGGTTGGTAGGTGATAGTGTAGAAGTGGCACCGACTTTCTTGTGGCTGAAAGCTTCTCTTTTGTGTCAGCTATGACCAAGGAGCAACACTTTCCCTTCGTCCTTTGCTTGACATACGAATAGAGCAGAGTGGTGACATTTTAGTAGAGATGGCTCGGAAGTTGTTCCTCTTCGATTACTATTGCAAACAGCAGTAGCTTTCTTCAACTAAATACATGTTGTTGATTGGTTAAAATTACCCCAATATGACAACTTTAAGATGAAATAACTTCTAAAATACAAAATTTTGTCAAAAATGTTGAAAGTAAACTGTGTTGAACATGAGAAATTACACCAGTACATGAAGTTTCAAACTGTTTAGTTAAAAAAAAATAATTAAAAAATCTGTGAGTGAAACTGAACAAATCCGCCATAGATATCCTCTTCAGTCATCAGTTGTAAAATGATGTCTCAGTAATATATACTCATCCAACTCATACTAACATTGAAAACAGACATAAAATGGATGAATAAATGTCTGTTTTCAATGCTTATTGTGTTTCATTAATCATACTTATGTTTTAGCAATCAAACTTGTGTATAACAAAATTATGAATAACATGTTTTTCAAGATGTTCAAACATTAATATGGATTTTCTAAAGCCTTGTATTATGTTGTAAAAATTGATGGCATTAGTAAACCTTTGGTCTATACAGTGAATAAATTATAAAACAAAAAGTAAATAAATAGAAAAAACAATCTATTATAGCAAGTGAATGTTTTTTTTTTACAACCATTTTTGCATGTTAACACAAACATAAAAGATAGTAAATGATAAATGTATTTCAACAAGGGAATTGCTTACCCAAAGGCTATTGTAAGATAAGGCAGTAGGCTTAGTTTTACAACAGACATTGTTGCCCATATCCATAATGCCACAGACAAAGCAGGGAATGCAGTAAATAGCAGCTTTTCAATAGTCTGAAATAAAAGACATTGGTTTCAATGAAAAAGAATATCATAAAATCCAACTCATTAAATCACTTAATAAATTACTAATTTCTCTGCTAATTTTACAAACATACACAGGCATCAGAGATCACATCCAAAAGTAGGCCAGCTGACAGGTTGGAAACTACTAACTCACTAACATGTTACAATCTCTGCCTCTTCTTCCTTTCTGCATGTTCTATTATCAACCATGAATATAACAGCCTCCAACAGCTTCCACTCCTCTTAACTAGCTAATTTCATACCACCTCAGGCTGAAACAACCAACCTCTCCTCCTCTTCTTGTCCTTTTGACTGCCTCCTTCCACCTGTCCTAGTACCCCACACTAACTATTTTCGCAACCCTTTCTTTCCAGAGCCCCACCTCTCTGGAATTCTCTCTCTACTGACCATATGCTCCTGCATAATTACAGATATTTAAATTGAACATTCATGATATTAGTGTCTTTTCAGTGTCTGGGACTGTGATCTAGCAGAATTATTAGCACACCAGGCAAAATGCTCAATGGTATTTTGTCCAGCTTTACATTCTGATTCAAATTCATCTGTTCAGGGTCGATAATACAAGTACCAGTTGAGCACTAGGGTTAATGTAATTGAGTTACCCCTCCCCCAAAATTGATGGCCTTGTGCCAAAATTTGAAACCAATATCTTTCCAGGGTTTGAGGACCTAAGAGGGTCATGGGAATTACCGCTTCCTCTTGCCCTAAACCATTAAAAATATTACTTCTAAATTATCAATGGTTTCAGCCACTGAACTGCAGCTATGCTGTGGAACCAGCATCCAAACTTCTAGTCATATACACTGACCCAAGTACATAGTCTACTACTGTTATTTTCTATCGATCTCTATTGAATGACTTAGTTTACTTTCTCAGAGTCTAAACACCATAAGTGATTTTTGTTCAATCCATTTGATTTACACCAATATACAATACACATGCAGTACCAGTATTGCTACACAAACATGCATTTTCAAATATACAAGAGGAGAAACGTTAACCGTATTGATCTCAATGATCTTGGATAGTTGTGCGGTTTGTAGTTGAAGCCTCTTCTCCAAATCAATACAATAATAAAAGAAATATACTTGCATTCTCACATACTCACATATAGGTGTACATATACATACATGACAGGATTCAATCATTTTCATCATAATCATCATCATCGTCGTTCAATGTCCGCTTTCCATGCTAGCATGGGTTGGACGATTTGACTGAGGACTGGTGAACCAGATGGCTACACCAGGCTCCAATCGGATTTGGCAGAGCTTCTACAGCTGGATGCCCTTCCTAACGTCAACCACTCCGAGAGTGTAGTGGGTGCTTTTACGTGCCACCCGCACGAAGGCCAGTCAGGCGGTACTGGCAACGGCCATGCTCAAAATGGTGTATTTTACATGCCACCTGCACAGGAGCCAGTTCGGCGGCACTGGCAACGATCTCGCTCGAATGTCTTTACACATCAATCAAATTTCACTCAAACAACATTGATTAACTTGAGGCTATGACAGAAGACTCTTGCACATGGTCCTGCCCAGTGGAATTGAACTAGGAACACTGTACTGCTAAATGCACTTCTTAGATAACTCCAGTATATCTTATCTATCTGTCAATTTATCCAGCAATCTTGTCTAGTTATCTAGTAATCAGTCTATCAATCTATCAATCTGTTTTGTCTATTTAGATAATACAGATAGCTATCAGTGGAGAAGCTATAAACTGTAACAAATGTAGAAGAGCCAGAATTTGGATTATTCAGTGAATAAGTCTTTGAAGGAAAGGATTAAACTTTGAGTTTAGATGTGCTATAAATAGTGGTAAGGGATTTTAAAAAAATGTCTGCTTGGTATTTCTTACAAGCCAAAAGCCAGTGATGGTATTTGTATGTAGTCTTAGATTTATCAGTTAATCTATTTGGAAGGAATAATAGCAGATGGTGGGTGTGGGGGTGGGAGTAAGTAAGTAAGAAAACAACTATAATATCAATTATGGCATCATTACAGAGCTGAAGAAGATCTTATTCTCATTTACACAATAACAATAATCATGTAGATCAGTCATTGACTGAGAAGAAAATGAGCAAAATGGGAAGGAAAGAAAAGGAGAAAGAAAGAGATGGTAAGACAATGAATAAAAACAAACTGTAAAAATAATGTATTTGCTCTCTTAGTTGTCCATCAAATCTGATGATGACTTATTTTCTTTTGCATTTGTTGTTCCTTCAATGGCAACATCTCAATCATTATATATATATATATATATATATATATATATATATATATAAATGAAATATTCAAACACTGAGATTTGAAGTTAGATGTCACTACTGTTCATATCATCTGTGGATAAATTCAAAATTTGATGATATCACCAGTAGTAGCATTGGTGGAACGCAGTTATGATAGCTTTAAGGAGCTATGAAATATCGTAATGATGCTTAATGAGCATCTACCTGCTAGAAATAAGAGCCAAGTCTTAAATAATCCACCGTAGTGCACCAATATAACAGAGAAAAACAGTATGCGAGGAAAACAGACCGGATTAAAACATTTAACAACACAAATAAAAATATTATGCAATTATATATATATATATATATATATATATATATATATATATATATATATATATATATATACACACACACACACACACACACACAAGGCATAAAAAATACATTCGCATTAAATCTCAGTCCAGCATATGCTTTTGCTGCATGGATGTCCTAAGATATAGCATTTAATTGCATCCCGTTCATTCACTTGCATTATAAATTCATCCAGGGTAGATATGTCAATGTAGCTTTATTCAAGGGTGTACCCTTGCAGGTAGTTGAAGCATATTAAAGAGTTCAGTGATTGGTAGTACTGTTCACAGTATAATTTAGGTGAGGGAGTCATAGGGGCTGAATGTAGATGAAAGCAGAAATTACTGTGAAATACTATGTGGCTATATAATTTGTTAACTCTAAAACTTAGAGTGACTGTTAAGGATTTAACCCTTTTGTTACCACATTTCTTATTTCTTTATTGCCTACAAGGGGCTAAACATAGAGGGGACAAACAAGGAAAGATAAAGGGATTAAGTCGATTACATCGACCCCGAAAAGATGAAAGGCAAAATCGACCTCGTGGGATTACTGCATATATATATATATATATATATATATATATATATATATATATACACATACACATTATCTATATGCACATAAACAGATCTACAATTCTTACTAATAAGAAAACTTCTAAAATGGATAGAGAAATTTGAAGGATTGCTTTAGTACAATGGTAGAAAGTTTGTCATGTTTACAGGCAACCCTCAACTTTTTTTAGTCCAAAGGTTTTTTTTTTAGCTCAGTATGTACACACTATTATTTATGACCTTATTTACTTCAAATTCCACCATTTAAAACTGACATACACACATAAACACAGGAATTTTGGCATACATACAATATTTATGATTGTTAAATCATATCTTTTCAATCTCTTGGTGCTTATGCAAAATGATGAAATGAATACTAATTTTCAAAAGAAAAATATTTATTACCTTAAAATAAAACAAATTTCTCATTTGTATATTTGCAATAAACATTTGTTTAATTCTTTAAAATTTCATTAACATAGTCACAATCTACTCCATCAAAAATGTACTGGTAAAATTGAACTTCTCTCATTACTACTCAATCATTTACTCCCTCTCCTCCTCTTCTGTTTCTATGATTCTGTCTCTCTTACTCTGTGTGTATGTGTGAGGGGGATCCATTACTCACTGCCTACTACCAAGCCTAGTATGTGCTCTCGTCTTGCACTTCTTTCTTTCTCTCTGCATCCATCAATACATATATATATATATATATATATATATATATATGATGTACAGCATGACTATAGAAATCAACCAACGAACATTTATATTGGCAATGCTGGTTGGTCAAGCAATCACATAGAGGCTACCTACCATACTGGCTCAAACATTTCAGAGTAATTATATTTGATACTCAAAGTGATGTTGGCTTCCCTATTTTAAAACATTTTTTGTAAACCTCAAATATACAGAATTTATTATTAATAGGCACAGGTATGGCTGTGTTGTTAAGGACCTTGCTTTTGAATTTGGTAGATGAGAACTGTTTGGAAGCCCTTTGTATTGGGTCATCCCATAAGTAATGCAGTTTTTTCAATTGCATGAATTAAAAGTCAGAGTGGGGATGAGATAAACTATCTGCATCAATTTGCTATAAAAACAGATAGTAATTTTAGCTTACCTTATTCTTTGTGCAAGTTTTGAAGAGTGCAGTTCGATTGTAACAGTTAATTTTTCAAAGCTATAATGGAAGTGACAAAGGGGCATATTTGGCATTTTTTGCTTTATGAGTTCAATAAAGGCAATGATGCAATGGAAAGTGTGAGGAATATTAATGCAGTATATGAAGATCAGACAATAAGCATAAGCTAGTGTCAACAGTAGTTCCAGAAATTCTGAGCTGGAAACTACAGCCCAGAAGACAAGCGTTGTACTGGAAGATCTGTAGCGCTCGACAAGGACATCCTGCAAACCCTGGTGGAACAAAATCCTATTGTAACTATTGAAGAACTAGCAGAGAAGCTTGGATTTGGTCATTCAATCATTCATCGACACCTGCCTGCCATCAGAAGAGTCAGCAAATTGAGTCAATGTGTTCCTCGCAAACTTTCCGAGTCTAATCATGTGCAGAGAGTGAATGTGTGCTCTCTTTTGCTGTCATGTCGCATGAATGAACCTTTTTTTGGACTGAATAATGACGAGAAATGGGTTCTCTTTAAAAATGTCAAGTGCCAAAGACAGAGGGCAGGAAAAGGAGAAACACCAGCTCTCCAGGCTAAAGAAAGTCTTCACCCATGCAAGGTGTTGTTATCAGTTTGGTGGGATATGAAAGGTTTAGACCACTTTGAACTTTTAAGCCCAAACCAAACAATAAGAAAGGAGATCTACTGTGAGGAGCTGGAATGGCTTAACTCAGCGCTAGAATAAAGACAACCATCTTTAATTTCAAGCCGAAATGTGTTCTTTCATCAGGATAATGCTTGGCCACATACAGCTAGGGTGCCATCCCAAAGACTGGAGCAGTTTGAATGGAAAATGATGCCTCACCCACCATATTCACCAGACATTGCCTCATCTAATTATCATTTATTTCGCAGTTTTCAAAATCATTTGGATCAAAAAATACGAATTCTGTAGTCGAGTATTCTGGAGGAGTATTTTTGTCATGGACACATGAATTTTTGGAAGTGGGATGCCTTTAAAGTCTACCAGATAGATGGAAGAGCATTGTAGAAAATGAAGGGAAGTATATTTTAGATTAAAAAAGAACTTTGTTTATCTTAATTTTGAAATATAAAACAAGTATAAAAACAACTGCATTATTTATGGGATGACCCAAAATATGGAAGCCAATATGTGCCTTTGTGCCTGTTCTCCAAAACTGCTTTACAAACAGTTTGCTTATGTTCCCATAAACTTAGTGATTCATCAAAAGAGACCAAAAGATCAAGTACCAGACATTAAAAAATGTACTGGGGTCAATTTGTCTGACTGAATCAGAGGTTCTCAACCATTTTTTTTACCTATGGACCCCTTTGATTCCTATTTTATTTGGGTGAACCTTCACGGCCATTGCATAAAAAAAAAGTTATTAAAACATTTTGTTTTGTAGAAGTATAAGCAATTTACTGCACATCAATTTTAACAAGTTCTTATATGGACCCACAAGGATCATACGGACCCCATTTGAGAACCTCTAGAATAAACCCTTCAAGGTAGTACCCCAGCATGGCCATAGTCTAATGACTGAGACAAGTAAAAGATAAAGGAAATAAGAGATGTATTCTTGAATAGTACTTCCTTGAATAATCATTATATGCTTTTGTGGTTGTTCTTCAACTTGGAGATTAACACTGATTAAGCAGATTTATGATCAAAGGCAAAACAGCTGTGAACATCCCATTTTGTTTTCCAAATATAGTGTATCTAAAACTACATTAATGTGCCCTTAGGTTTTTTTTTAAGGATGTAGGATGTGATTCTGAGGGAGATTTGCCTGCTATTTTATCTTATATCTGGTTAAGCAACCACCTAAATGTTCTCTTCTTGTGATGCCATTGATACAGGCCTATATAACTCACATTTCAAGCAGCAATGCAAACACACACATGTGCAGAGGTACAAGCACATAAACATACTATAATTTTACACACACACACACACATACACCATCATCATCGTTTTCATTTAACATCTGTTTTCCATGCTGGAATATGCGTGTGTGTGTGTATGTATGTATGTATGTATGTATGTATGTATGTATCTCTCTCTCTATATACATGCATGCATGCACACACACACACACACACACATACATACATACATACATACATACAGGTCTAGTAGAATATGTGTCATGAGCAAAACTCCTTTGAGTCATTTTGTAACTTCTGCTGATTAATAATAATTATAAAATGATAATGATAATAATGATAATAATAATGATAATAATAATAATAATAATAATAATAATAATAATAATAATAATAATAACAATAACAATAACACACATAAACATGTATATATATTACTCTATTACAACCAACCCATTATTTGTTTCCTAGCTTTAAAACACTCTACAGCTTTACAAATAAAAATCATAAAAATACATGCAAACTCTGAGCCTATGAGGTCCATTTGGAATTCCTGAAAGGTATTGTGTTGACATTTCCAATATTATGTTGAACTTTTGGAAATAATACCATTCTAAGTTTGCATGTGATGTAGATTCCTGCAGGATTAAATTAGGGGTTCTGTGAAGACCCATAAAGATTGGCTATTGATTATATAGACCAGATATGATACTACCCCATTAAAATGTTACAAATGACATTTCCATTCTTGTTCTTTTCTTCCGTTTTTTTGTTTTTTCAAGGATGGCGCATGAGTTGATATATTGTTATTCATGACCTTCAGTTCGTTATTGTAGTTTTATTGTTTTGTTATTTTTAATATAATCATTATGATCATATTTCTATTGACATTTTTTCTTGTATCATTAATATTACTGTAGATGGCAGAATTGGATGCAGGTATAGCTGTGTGGTTAATTAAGCTGACTTTGACTTTGCAGTCACATGGTTTTGGGTTCAGTTCCACCATATGGTACATAGGGTAAGTGCTTTCTACTAAAGCCCTGGACTGACTAATGCCTTATAAATGAATTTCGTAAATGGAAACTGTGTGAAAGCCTGTTGTGTGTGTGTGTGTGTATGTTCCTTCTATTGCTTGACAACCAATATTGGTTTGTTTACATCCCTGCATAACTTAGTGATTCAGCAAAAGAGACCATTAGAATAAGTACCATGCCTAAAACAAAATAAGTACTGGGATCAATTTGTCTGATTATAACCCTAAAGGCAGTGCCCCAGCATAGCCACAGTTCAATGACTGAAACAAGTAAAAGACAGGAGAAAATAAGTAGAATGTTGGCAGGGGAATATAATTTCATCAGATGTCTTTACTTTCTCAGTTCAAATTTCACAAAAAGCTGGAAATGGATAAAATATGCCCCAGTCAAGCGGTAGGGTCAGCAGAATTACTCACAACCTTCCAGAAAACATTCTGGCTGGTCTTTTCCTTTTATATTACCAATCATTATATATTACAAAGAGTTGTGGATAGTATAATTGATACAGCAAAAGACAAATGACTTGTAAATTTCAATGTTAAAATTACAAAAGCTGAATACTGCACTTGCATTGATAAATTTATAGTTTCACATCAGACTTGATTTCGGTACTAAATAATATTTTTTTCCCGCAATTTTTGTGGGTGCAATCATCTTAGTTGATCTCGTAAGCAGTCGGAAATGCATTGTTTCCGCAGAAAATGGAGGGGGTGGGGCGGAACCTCAGAAATTCCCCTTCCCGACCTTGTCTCACATGTTTTTTTTGGTTGCAATCATCTTAATTGACCTCATACATATAATTATTAATTCTATTTACAGATTGTATATTCTAATTAAAATGTTTATGTCTGGTTGTTTGCTGGAATTGAGCGGATTAGGAAACGCCGCTTTGTTGTTCCCCTGACTGGTCAGAAGCATGACAAAGTGACATCGCCTCCACTAATTCAAAAATACATCAAACCTGGCTCAGTTATCTACAGTGATTCTTGGGCAGCTTACAAAGACATACAAACACCAGGTTATCAACATTACATGATAAACCACAAAGGAAATTTTGTCGACACCACACATACACACACAAAACATCGAACGTTTTTGGTGAGATTTAAAGAAATAGATGAAAAGGCCGGGTATTCATTTAAACTGTCTACACCAATACCTGGCCAGGTATTTATTTATCTCTGCTACAGAAAACAAAAAAAATTGCTGCACCAATTTTTTATTGAGGTAGCAAAATTATATACACCCCTCCCAGATTGCCAGTAAAGGATCGATTCCAGCACAAATCCGGAGATAGAAGATATACAGAAATGCCCTAGGTTCCGCCTCACCCCCACAGTCTCTGTTTTCTATGGACAAAATGCATTTCCCACACTTGAGGTCAATTAAGACAACTGCAATGAAAAAATGCAGGAGACAGGGTTGGAAAAGGGAATATCCGAGGTTCCACTTCACCCCCACCCCATCTGTTTTCCGTGGAAAGAATGCATTTCAAACAGCTTACAAAGTTAACTAAGATGATTGCATCCAAAAAAACTGTGGGGAAAAAAATTATTTAGTACCAAAATCGAGTCTGGTGTGAAACTATAAATTTACCCTTGTATCTAGGACTGTGCTACTACTCTTACACATGTACACAACCATCCAAGTCAGCTTCCAGAAGATGACCATCAGAAACACTACTACTACTACTTCTGGACTACAGAAGTATTGTCTCCACTTTCTGCCTTACTACAATGCCTTCAGTTTCAAACTATCTCCTCCCAGACTTACTTATCTCTTGCTTCCCACAGTCATCTTTATCTTATCTTACCTTCAAAGCCCCACACTAACCTATACACAATCCTTCTTTTCCAGAAAGTCTATCTTCACACCCTTTCTGTCTATCTATTTTTCCTGTGGTTGTTACTCTACTCTTGAACATCAACCATACTGATCTCACCAGACTGCCAACAGCATAGATGCCACCCCTCCAACAAAACCAAACAAATAACAACAAAAATGAGCCAGCAACACACTCCTTAGTACCAGAAACATGGGAGACATGTTTTTTACCTTATGATCTAAAAGTGTCTACAACTGCTGACAAAGCAATATGTTTTTGATATTTTAAAAATAAAGAGAGCGTAAAATTTCCAGCAGCTGCTGTTGTTTAGCTTCAGTTTAGCCCTGACTAAGCATACAGACCCAAGATTAAAAGCATTTCATTTGCAACTTTGACAGTCCCTTTTCCAACTCTTGCACATCCAGGAGCTCATCACTCATATTTGAAGACAGTATGATTTGATTAAAGTAATTGTGTAGAGTATCTACTTGGATCATCATCCCCATTTTAATAGCCGCTTTTCCAAGCTGGCATTAATCAGACAGAAATTTCTTTTTTGATGAAGGTTTTCTGTAGCTAGATGCCCTTCCTGTTGTCAACCATTAGTTATTTCCAAGTAAGGTAATATCTCTCTCATGATGAGACATATTTTCATGGAAGATGAATGACAGACTCTTCTTGCATGATGATAACATTCATTTACAACTATCTATCATGTGATGTCACAGTAAGGAAACTGTAACACACACACACACATGAGTGAATGGACAAATGAAGGAAAAGGGCTCTCAACACATTTAGTAGGAGTTACAGCTATCATTTAAAACAGTTGATAGGTTTCTTTCAATTTCTGTCTACCAGATCCACTTGTAAGGTTTAGGGTGGTACAGGACTATGACAGATGACACTTACTCAAGATGTCATGTAGTGAGACTGAATCCAGAACCAAGTGGTTGAGAAGCAAAATTCTTACCACACAGTCAGGCTTGTTTTCAGAAATTTTACTGAGATAATGTGTAGAAGAGTTAAATCTATTCTGTTAAGATGGCAGGATGTAATTTGATGAAGATTTGACTGCTATTTTTTTACAGGTCAAAACATGATTATAAGCCCTCTTTCAGGAGAGGTTGTCTAAAATAGTCATTCCTAGCAGATTTGAAGTGTGGAAGAACTATTTTGTGATTTGACAGATGTTTCTTCTTCACCACCACTGCTGCTGCCACTGCCACCACCATCATCGTTTAATGTCCATTTTCCATGCTGGCACAAGTAGGACAGTTTGATAGGAGCTGGCAAACCAGAAGCTGCCTCATGAAGGGCTTACCTGCAAAAGTAATTTCGATCATGAATAGAACTCTCTATACCAAACTAGTTGACATTGCCTTTGGTTCTATGACACATAAATTAAAACCTTCCATCAAATTTTCATTTAAATTTGTTTCAAGCACCAGCTTGATAATGTCAAAATTATTTTACAGAAGTTTTCATTATTTTCAAAATTAACTGAAATGAAGACAATGTATTTCAACAGAAATATAGTCACAAAAGAGTTAAGATTCATTGATGTCAAGAGGGAACTTAAAGAGAAAGAGCAACTTACCAAACATAGTTCAAATTCTTCACAGCGAAATGCAGAGAACTGTAATATAATCCAGCCACCAATCAATAATATAAAGAAGTTGGCAATAAGGATGAGAGCAACATTTAACCAAGACAACCTGCAAAAGCAAAGAGAAATCATCAGAAATACTGTACAAAGAGGACTAAGTAACATGAGTGGCAAATTATAATCAAATCAAACATTTTCAAAACATAATTTGAGTGTATGTTCTAAATATACATCCACCCACTGTAGCTGCTATCATAGCAGTTATGGTGGACACTGCTTCTCAGAACTGGCTATTCTCCTGCCATTTTCTTCAGGTATTCGCAAAAATCCACTCCTCTCTCCTCCTCCCACCACCCATATAGTGTCCACCACTAGTAGCCCTGCACTAACCCTAAGTTCTTCCTACTAAGAATGCTGATTCTCTGGATTTCAACCTTGTCTATGTTTTTACTGAGGCTCAAATTGCAACTGTTCAAAAGGAACATTGGTGTCAATAGTCTCTCTGAGAGCCTGTGACAGCTAAATTTCTTGCAAGTTATATCATTGACACACATCATTCCATTTATTGGTTCTGTCTGATTTAATTTCATACAAGAGCACTTACACTATGAGCCAACAAGTGAGCCTCTATGTAATCACTCAATCTGCAATAACATCTTAATGCCTGAAAAAGACTCCTTCAATTTTTTTTTAATCTTTTACTTGTTTCCGCCATTGTACTGCAGCCATGCAGGGGCACCACTCTGAAGGTTTTTTTTTAGTTAAATGAATTGACCCCAGTACCTAATTTTTTAAAGCCTGGTACTTATCTATCTCTTTTGCTGAACCTCTAGGTTACAGGGACATAAACGAACAAATCAATTGTCAAGTGGTGAGGTGCAGTGGGTAAACATAAACATATAGATATATATATACATATACATATATATATATATATATATATATATATATATATATATATGGGGGTCGGTCTTCATTCAGTTTCTGTCAACAGAATCCACTTACAAGGTTTTGGTTAGCCTAGGACTATAGTAGAAGACATTTGCTCAAGATGTCAAACATGGGACTGAACCCAGAACTCTGTACTTGGGAAGCAAACTTCTTACCACACAGCCATGCCTGCATCTATATGTAACATTTCTATAAAATAATTACAGGATCATTATCAAACTCTAAACAGATCATAAAGATGATTTTGAAAATAACCTTTGACTAGGTACAAACCCCTTCCAATTATAAAAAGAAAAGCCTTAGTTTATTTTCATTTTAAAAGTCGACTTTGCTTTTTGGAGTCCTTAACATAAGTCACCAACGAAGCTTCAGCCCTTGTGCATACAATAGAAATGATTTAAAAATATATCCTCTTTTCAATACACACATACACTCTAGTACTTTATTTTTCTCACTTTCTCCTACAGTTTCTTTCTTTTATGCACAAACATTCAGCCCCTTATGTAGTTCCCTTTCTTCTTTCATACAGAAGCATATATAAACACTTGCTTCCACATTTTTTATACACATACAGATATACATACTCTCATTCTTTCTCCATCCTCCTTACTCCAGTTCACTACAGTCAATGTTACTTCTTCTTCCAAATAACACACACACACATACACACACAGTAAGTTAACAGTAACTTTTGTACTACTTATAAAGAAAAGAACAAAAACAAAATGAAACAAGAAAAATGAATGGCAACAATGATATAAAGAGAGAAAATCCCAAATTTGTCCCTTCAGGCTGAAGGTCAACTATAATTTACATTTCTAACAGCAATGACCTGACCTGCTTACTGGAGTGTTCAATGGCTTTTATATCTCTGGTCAATGGAGGTCACTTGTTCTGAGTGGATGTAATTTGAGGAATAAGATAACACCTGCAGTAGTAGCAGTAGTAGTAGTAGCAGCAACACCAATTTAACAAATAATCCAAGTCCAAATTTATTTTTGAAACTATCTTCATGATCTTCTATCTTAGTCAACAAATTGCAACCATACTGGGGCACCATCTTGAAGAGTTTAAGTTGAACAAATCAACCCCACAACTTACTTTTGTTGTTGTTAAGTCTGACACTTATTTTATCAGACACTTTGCTGAACCATCAAGCTATGGGAATGCAAACAAACCAACACCAGATATCAAGTGGTGGTGGGGTACAAACACAAAGATACACACACAGTTACTCACCCACCCATCATCATCATCATTTAATGTCCTTTTTCCATGCTGACATAGGTTGAACAGTTTGACAACGTTCTATGTGTCTGCTTTGGCATGGTTTCTACTGCTGGATGCCTTTCCCAACATCAACCACAGGGTTACAGTAGAAGGGTTACTGCCATGCAGTAGGACTGAACCTGAAACTATGTGGTTGAAAACCAAGCTTTCTGATCACACAGCTTTGTCAGTGCCTGCTTAATGTGTTATATGTCTATTTAATTTAAAGCTGGCAAGTCAGGACAAACCAAGAAAAGTATATATAATATGACTTATGTAAGTTAAGAAACAAAAGCATAACTAAAGAACAGTTGAGTCTTTCTTTTGTTGAATCTTTTCCTAACCTCCATGAACTGGTTGGTAGATCCTAGAAAATAAACAGCACCTCCAGCCTTAGTGTCGTTTTTTATCAAATCATTCTTCAAAGACTGATAATTTTTCATTGGAATAGATCATGCCATAAAGTCTTTGAATATTTTCATACGACTCTTCATGACAGAATCTATAGTTTAAAAGAATATGGCTGTCCTAAAAGGAAGAGTGATAGTTTTCATGCTGTTCCCATGGAAACAGATAATTGAGACTTCCACTATATCAGCAATGGAGACTTCTGACTAGTTAAAATTACATAACTTTAAAAGCCTATAACTTTTTTTTTAATTGATTTCTAGTGAAAATGAATGTGAATTCCATCATCATGTATAACTACTCCAGTGTAGGAAATTTGAAAAAATTCTGACAATGGGAAGAAATTTTAAAAGATTCTATTTTCATATGACTCTTCATGATACAATATAGTTTAAAAGAATGTTCAAAACCAGCATATACTTTGCTTGTTAACCTTGCTCTGTATCTGATTTGTTTTATATGATGATATCTGGTTTTATAACATATTACTTCATTGATAAAGTTAAAAATATGTTTTCATTATTTCAAGAAGTTTTGGTTACTATTTCATTCAGATCAAGCAATCATATACAGGTTCCACTGTGTTAAGTATTTATAGATGAAGTGAAATCAGAAAAAATATAGGCGTAGGAGTGGCTGTGTGGTAAGTAGCTTGCTTACCAACCACATGGTCCTGGGTTCAGTCCCACTGCGTGGCATCTTGGGCAAGTGTCTTCTACTATAGCCTCGGGCCGACCAAAGCCTTGTGAGTGCATTTGGTAGATGGAAACTGAAAGAAGCCTGTCGTATATATGTATATATATATGTATGTGTGTATGTGTTTGTATGTCTGTGTTTGTCCCCCCAACATCGCTTGACAACCGATGCTGGTGTGTTTATGTCCCCGTCACTTAGCGGTTCGGCAAAAGAGACCGATAGAATAAGTACTATACTTCCAAAGAATAAGTCCTGGGGTCGATTTGCTCGACTAAAGGCAGTGCTCCAGCATGGCCACAGTCAAAAGACTGAAACAAGTAAAGAGTAAACAATGTACAAAATGGGATGCTATGACACAAGTCCTAAGGAAATTAGAAAAATAAAATACTTTTCAAAAGTAATTTTATTGCAAGTAATCAAAACTGCACCATGTGACTAATTATTCAGAGATGCCATCTGCATTAAAAGCAACAGTTAACTTAGTGTTACATATTTAACACAATGAGTAACAAAAAAAAATCTAATTAGAAATAGTTATACTGTGAGGAAAACTTAATATGAATTCAATGATTAATATTACTTTAATTATTTCAACAAGAACGGGAAATAATTCTAGACATGTTTTGGTCTTGCTAGACCTCTTAAGTATAGAATCAACTTCAGCGAACTTGATGAAGTAATGATGAGAATTGTGTTACTGTGGAGGGATAGGTATAAAATTAAACTCAGAGGATTTAAAAAGGGAGTGTGTTTGGTGTACAATATTGAACATCTGTTTCTCAAATCTCCCAGTTCTATTTCAGCAAGAACAATGAAATTGATGTTTTGCTGAGGAGTTCTAATAAGACTGAAACATGCTCAGAGTGGTAAAATTGGCAGAATGATTAAAATGATAATTGTTAATGAGCTAAAACTGTCTTTCCTTCACCACATAAATTACTTATAATTAAATGTGTAATGTTCCTTGGACTAAACATGATACTAACTTAATGACCGTTGTGAATAAATAGCATTGTGACAAAGACCAATCTTCAACTGCAACTTTTATCCTGATAATACAGAATGGTTTATTTTTGAAATTTTTCTTTTTTAAAACTTAAAGAACTTTTTTTTAACATAAAAGGGTAAAGATATTCTCCCTTTAAATATAGTTACTTTGAATCTTGGAAATTACTTTGAAGGGATTTACTTTCTAGTGTTCCACTACATAATATAATATATCTGGTTCCAATACTCCACTTTCTTGTGGAACACTATTTTTCAGTTGCTGAAGTGCTTGGTGTTGGTCAGTATAAGCTCTTTATGCATTTACATTTATCAATGCATTTTTTCTCGATTTTTAAACCTAAATATTAAGAGTGGAGTGTACATCATACATAAGAACTCAAGCACTAACCCATATTTTCACAGTTAAGTGTGTTATCTTATTTGGGATGGCATGACCAGAAGTAAGTTAGTTGTATCTATTGTCCAAGTTAACTGATGTGCAGTGAAGAAGTAAGATCACTATAATAATGTTATAGTTTATGGTAGCAATAATATATTAAATGTTTAGCACAACTTTCAGTATGGAGGGCCAGAATGTAATATTTCCATTATCAAACATATTACTTAAATTATTTAAATGTAACTATTAACTAATAAGATGATGATAATCCATAGATACCGTCATTATCAAAATGTGAAGATAAGCTAGAAAAAATAAATCATTATTTTTGCTAGGATGTGAATTGAGGAAAATTTGGTCGCTATTTCTAGTGGGTCAAAAGCTCCCTTGTTGGCTTATTTATATATAGATATATTTACCAACAGAAATCTCATGATACCATTGAAAATGTAACAAGATTTTGAAGGAGTTTTTGATTTAAACATCAACACTTTAGTACAACTGGCAAATTGGTAGACCATTAGACAAAATGCCTAGAGATATTATTTTGATTCTCTACACTCTGAGTTCAAATCTTGTCCTGCCAACTTTGCATTTCATCATTTTTCTTGAGAGGAAAGGTGATAAAAAAAATTACCTTTCAGGACAGTGGTTTGATGGAACTGTAAAAATGACAAGATACCTTGTGATACTTCTTTTGGCTCTTTGCATTCTGAGTTCAAATTCTGCCATGGTCAAGTTGAGTGGTAGATTTAATCTGTCATGCAATTTAACACACACATTTTGTATCATGAGTGCATTTAGTGGCATCCACACTGACACAAAATCAATACTTGACAGGGCTGTACCTTTTCAAAGTAGAGGTACATCCCTGGAGTTTAGCATATTAAGCACATCAATGGGTATTGGCTATCAGACAAGACAGTAATCTGGAGATTGTATGTTGTGTCAAACAAATGTCTTAAATCTATAAATATTTATAGAGTATTTCATAATTACAAAGTAGTGGAATGGAGTGAGCAAGTCTTTTTAATATGAAGATTTACAATTGCTTCATTTGAATTCGATCTCATCAATCTTGCCATATTATACAATAATATGCAACTATTGATTACTCTCCAAGTGCTTTTGGAATGACATATGTCAACTTGGACTCACAAAATTACATATAAAAGTAATTTGTTGAAAGAACTTGAATTATCTAGAACTTATACATATATCGAGTCGGGTGTGGTTACAGGATCACATTTTTCTATTTCTTTTTCTTCCTTGACTGGGTAATTTGCACCAATGGTTTGTTTTGTTTGTAATGCATAAATGTGCCTCGGTAACCACACCCAACTTTGGTGTGTGTGTGTGTGTGTGTGTGTGTGTGTGTGTGTGTGTGTATGCATGTATATATATGTATGAATGCATGCATATATGTGTATGTGTATATATATATATATATATATATATATATATATGCACATATATGTATGTATGAATGTATGCATGTGTGTGTGTGTATTACACACACACACACATATATTTATGTATATACTAGCTGGTGTACCTGGTAATTCCTAGGGAGTAAAGATGTTCTATTGAAATGCCTTATTACTCTGCTATAAGAAAGCAATTTCGTTATAACTGCCACAAAAGGTGTATTTTCCGTCACGATAAAGTACAAAAAACTGTCAGCTGGAGGAGGGAGAAATTGTTGGAGGTTGGTAAGAGAGGTCTTTGGAGGTTGGCAAGAAAGATTGTCGGAGGTTGGTGAGAGGCAAAGACATTTATTCTGCTTAGCGAAGGCATCTGGGAAATGTATAACTGCTGCCATTCACAGAAAAACTATTGTTTTACCGTGAGAAAAGCACCATTGAAGTGTTAATTGAAATTTGGCAATCAAGGATGGAATCCACACTATGCCTGCATGAAGCCACTACAAATACGTTGTGGAATAAAAAAATTTATCTACCATCATGGAAAAAGTGTAACTGTAAAAGTGCAGAATTATCGGAGTAATAGGCATTCAAAAAAGTATGTATGTATAGAAATGTATGAATGAAGTCTTTAATGTTTAAGATTCAAATTAAGGAAGTGCAATAATAATGTTTAGCAGTTCAAAACTGTGAGTAGTGAAATGCAGAATTGGATTGGCTGATCGTGAGAATCAAATATTGATCTCTTTGCTAAAGTCTGCAGGTGGCATGGGTTATTTCTCTTCGGTTGTTTAAATAAAATATTAGTAATATGTAGTAGATAGAAGGATCCTGCTGGGAAAGGAAGGGCATCCAACCATAAAAAAGTCAGTCTTAACAAATTCCGCCTAACTCATGCATACATGGAATAGTGGACATTAGATTATAATGATAAGTATATATATATATATATATGATGCAGCACGGAATTTTGTCAGCGAACAGGTCGCGGTCTCAAAGCGACAAAAATATTTTGGCAAATTAAATTTAAATGTTGAAGTGAATCTAATGGTTTTTGTGTTTCTTAAATGGCTTATAAACACCTTCCATGCTGCAATTAATTTCGTTCCAGCACACGATCTCAGATCAGGTTGCTTGCTATGCAAGTACATCTCCTATACACACACACACATATATATATATATATATATATATATATATATATATATATATATCAGTGCTCCAGCATGGCTGCAGTCAAATGACTGAAACAAGTAAAAGAATATATATGTAGACACACACACACACACACTAGTTTAACCCAGTACTCAATAAAATTATTTTTAATAATTTCAAAACTGAAAAAAGAAGAAAAATCCATAAAATACATGTTATCTAAACTTTAATTAAGCACCCATACATAAGACAGTTAATATTATCAGATGCATTGAAAATATTCATTTCAGATATGATAAAACTAAGAAAAATAACCCTTCCTGTATGATTTATGATAGGTTTTCCTATTATCAACAGTCTCATGTCAACAAGGCCAGAATTAAATGCTAATGCTAATTGTAATGAAGGAAATAATTTCATCACTATCCAAGTCTTACATCCGTTTTTCTCACTCCACCACACCCTATACCAAAGTGAAAGGAAATATTATTCTACTTAATTAAGATATACCTCATAACTATCATAAATTGAATTCACAGGAAAGTTACTCTGACTAGACTAATCCAAGAAAATTGTATTTCATTAACACTCTCTAACTCTTTGACTTCTGATGAGGAATAAATCACTACCTTTGCTTCTTCCATCACTACTACAATAGTTTCAGCTATTATCAACTAGATGGCTACATGCGTATATTACCAACACTTTAACCAGGATACAGGTTACCTGTATATACACATACACAGAGCAAAACAAAATGAAGTTTCAAGTCATTAGCCTTTTTGCAACCATATTTCAGCTGAAATACAATGTCTTCATTTCAGTTAATTTCAAAATTAATGAAAATAACTTTGTCATTATTAACACTGTAGCATTTAAACCAGCCACATCCAGCCCAAATATTCTGCCTATTTTATGTTCAAACTGGTCAGATCTGGCCTCTCACACTTACCTTGTAATGTCATTCTAGAAGATAAACAATCACATTTTTGAAATCTTGAAACTACAAACTAATACATTATTAAATTTTTTAAATGTGAATAAATAAGCATTACATTTCACAAAATAATCTGAATGCTGAAGGGTTAAGCTGGTATTTGGAATATAATCTAGCATGCAATTTTAATGGAAAGCTTTACTATAGATAACTTTAAACTAAAGTTTGTACCACATGACTATGTGCAGTCCAGGTGGGTTTGTATCAAAAGGGTTAAAGAGCTTTTTGATAAACCAACTTACTTGAAACTGACTCTTGTTATATTATTCTAGTAATAGCAAACTTGTTTTAAAATACTGCCTTAATATCTAACACACTCACCGGTTCAATTTACACTCATCTATTATTTATACTTTTTCTTTTCCAAAATAAACGAGTGGAAATTGAACTGGTGAGTGTGTTAGATATTAAGGCAGTATGACTCTCCCCAGACACAACAAAATCTGTTTTAAAATGTTCATAGTGAAATTAAAACCACACATCATTAATTTATGTAAGAATATTTCTGTTAAGTTACATTACAAAACACCAGCTTGATAATTACAATATCAGTTATTTTACTAAACCTTTGCAAATTCTAAAAATTTTTATAATTAATTGAAACACACAGGCAACAGATTTGATAAGAATTAAGCTCATAAACATGTAAGGGTACTAAGTAATGTGTTGCAGCCTGTTGTAGTATGTGTAGATTCTAACTCATCAAGTTCAGCTGCTCAAAACCACTTGAGTTTGCCAAAGTATAGTTGAAACAGCATCTACCTCTTATTTCATGTGCCCATTAAAATGTTTGTCAATAGAGTGCTACATCGGAACTAGGTCTTACATGGATTGTTGACAATATCAAGGTGCTGAGTCATGAGTATAGAGGCATGAATCAAGAATGTCAGAGTGCAGAGTCAAGAATGTCAGGGTGTAGGATCAAGAATGACATCTACTTTCTGTGCTAGCATGGGTTGACTGAATTGTCACAATTTGACTCATTCCTCATTGGAAGCCACATCTTTCATATTTTTGGTGTTTATACATGTCCTTTGGATAATGACCAGAGATTGCAAAAGAGAAAAGTAAATGTAAGTGAAACAGAAACTCTATTTGTACTGAAGACTCATCTCAATAGGATCTCTCAACCACACAACTGTGCTTGCGTACACATACATATTGCTCTGTGGTTAAAAAGCTTGCTTTGCGACTATAAGATATCAAGTTCAGTCCCACCATGTGGCACTTTGGGCAAATGTCTTATACAAAAACTCCTAGTCAACAAATGCCTTGCAAATGAATTTGCTAGCCAGAAAGCCCATTGTGCATGTGTGTGTGTGGATACAGTCTAATGACTGAAATAAGAGCATAAAAAAATGTGTGTGAGTGTGTGTGCATATCTCCCACCACCACTTGACAACTGGTGTTAGTTTGTTTCTGTCCTTATAATTTAGCAGTTTGGCAAACAAAACTGCTTGAATAAGTACCAAACTTAAAACAAAAAGTACTGGGATCAATATGTTTGTCTAACCCCTTGAAGATGGTACTCCAGCATAGCCACAGTCCAATGACAGAAACAAGCAAAAGATAAATGATAAAGATAGTATATATATCACACAGCACACATGCACCGTAAGCATACATACACGAACACTTATACAAGCATACATACACACACACATACCTTTTGGAAAATATATATATTTGTTTATGTATTAATTAAGCAAAATTAAAATAACAAGTAAAAAAAAGTAAAACTTACCATATTAATGGAAATATTGAATAAATAGCTAGGATATGACACATGAAAAATGTAAAAACAAACACCATGACACATCTGAAAAAGTTAAAAAGAAAAGAAAAAATATTAAAAAATCATCATAAGAAACATACTTCTGTTGTTCAACTAAAAAAAAAACTACAAAAGACAAACTAACAAAAGATGAAACAAAACTAATTAAATTATTCTTTTCTTTATAATTCAAACTGTGAAAAGAGATGAATTATTATTCAATTAATTTCTAATGGAGTCTGAAATTTAAGCTATGCTTTAATTTGGAAAATAAAAAGTCTATGAAAAATGACAATTTATTTTGTTGCTATGTCTGTTTTTAGTGGTAACTATAATTAAATAGATTGTGGTAGAGTCAATGGTAGTTATTTAAAACATATATAAGTGTGTGTGTGTGTGTGTGTGTGTGTGTGTGTGTGTGTGTGTGTGTGTGTGTGTGTGTGTGTATGTACATTGTTATTTATATTAATTTTTGTTATATTTAGTAATAGTATTGCTATTTATTTAAATAAATTGTGGTAGAGTCAAAAGTTTTGCAATATTTTGGCAACTTATTTGCTTTATTTCTCAAGTTACAAACAAAAGCAGCCAGGCATTCAAAGTAGAGGCCACCGTGTTGCACCATCTGAAGCCACCTTTCTGCCAGTTCTTTGATCTCATACTAATACCAGTTCTTGTCCTTCCAGGTGAAGAATCTTAATCCATGACTCACAGGCAGTGAGTCATGGATTGGAACAAGTAATAATCTAAAGGAAATATTTTTTTGCAATTGTAACATGTGCAAACATTGGTTAAGCTGGAGTGGATGTATGCCATTCTGTGGCGAAAATATCCAGCATTGGTTAAGAGAAAGAGAGCTTTTCTGCAGTGAGACAATGCAAGACCTCATACAGCTCAAATGACCTGGAATAAACTCCAGGAACCAGCATATGGTCCAGACCTAGCTCCCACAATATTTAAAACACACATAAATGCATGTGTGCATGTATGTATATAGATTATTATTAATACAGAAATCCCTCACCATACTGCACTCAATACATCAATTTTTCTGGCTAATATATGTAAATTCATATCACGGATTCCTCAGTATATCAAAGGTTTCTGTGGCTGATAGGTATTTATATTTTTTGAGATTTTAATTATTTCTCGGGTAAAATAAGCATTTTCACACCTAAAAATTAATCTACTACATATGTGGAAATCTGTGTAAACATTTAATTATATACCTTATCATTATATCTTTTTTTTATTATAAAATGTACAGAGCAGTTTGAAAGACATTTTGCTGCTATTTCTGGCAGGTCAAGTGACTTGCTTGTAGTAATATTGTGAGTCACCCCAGTGGCAAATAAACATATTATCGGTGGCTGTGATAGATAGTAGAAGTGATAATAATGTTAGTTTTATAATCAATGCTGTATATTGCATTCATTTATATCTTTTTGACTTGTTTCCGTCAGTGGACTGGGGTCAGTCTGGGGCACCATCTTGAACGGTTTTTGTTTTTAGTCTAACAAATCAATATCAGTATTTAGTTTTTTTAAAGTTTCGCACTTATTCTATTGTCTCTTTTGCTGAACTGCTAAGCTTCAGAGACATAAACAAATCAACACTGGCGTGGGGTACAAATATAGACATGAAAACACACATATACAACAGGCTTCCACACTTTTTCCTTCAACCAAATTCATTCACAAGGAATTGGTTAGCCTGAGGCTATAGTAGAAAACATTTCCACAAGGTACGATGCAATGGGATAAAACCTGAAAGCACATGGTTGTATAATGAGTTTCTAACTCACACGACCATGTCTATTCAAAAAACTTTTTCTATCCTTTCACCAAGGATAGAATTCTATCCTTGAATCAGAAGGCAGTGCCTATGATTCATTATAACTGGTAAGAGGAAGGTATCCTAGAACTAGAAATTTGGCCTGAATACATGCAACAGGGTAAGCTTTGCTAAATGCACCCAAGGTGCCAGGGAATGGTGTTAAACCTAGCGAAAAGCCAAGACGTCCACCTAAGTAGCTCATGGCAGGATTTGAATCCAGCATGCAAAGAATCTTTGCTTCTGGCCTGGTATTCTTATAACTCTGCCAATTTGCCACTCCTGTGGCAAATAAATATGATGATTGCACACAAGGGTTGTGCTGGTGCTGGTGGTAGTGTTTGTAGTAATCACTGCCACTGTTGTCTGCCAACATGATATCCAAAAATCTCAGTAATAAACTTCCAACTTTTGGATAGTGGACTTAAGCCATCTCCTGATTTAACATGGCTCTCTGATCCATCGGTGCATTTACAAAGGAGTACACTTTGTTGCACACATTCAAGCCATGGCTTCTGTTCAAAGATAACTTCCCCTCAACAGGAGGCCCCCAAATAATAAAAAGGATCACAGGTGCAGTGCTGCTCTTCTCACACTGAGCTGTTGCTGTCATTTATTCTCCAGATCAACCTCTGTAAGTGAATCTATAAACAAAAATGCTTCAGCTGTGACCATACTATTTTTATCCAAACATAACAAACTCCAAGACCACATCATCCAAGCTGTTCTTTATCTTTTTTAAGACAAGAAAGAATTATTTTATGGAGATTTGGTTGTTATTTCTAACAAATTGTGAGGCTTCCTCATTTGCTTGTGTATTGAGTGGCTCAAAATAGTAACAAAATCAAAATGAAAAGGCCATATTTTTTTAGTGAAGTTTTCAGATATAGTCTTGTATTCTTTGTTTATTATACATTCTGTTGTATGTATTGTATTTATTTATAAAGAAAAAGAAAAAAGAAAAAAAAAATGCGGTTGGAGAAGGTTTCAGTTCAAATCTACATTCTTTGGTACTTTAAAAAAACATACACAGTATACCTAAGGGAAGCACTCAATAACTCTCTAACTGGGTTAAACTATTATTGTAGATGAGGGCATGAAGTTCAGATCAAGTGTGTTCAGTGAAAGGGGAATATGGAAAGAGAAATATAGACACACAAACACACACAAACACATACAGATAACTATATAAACACAATGTAATTGTTTGTACTATCTAAAAACTGGTACATAATTTATGTTATTCTCTCTTTATGTTGCTGCAGCCAGGACCTCCGAGAAGAATTTGGTACAATGAAATAAAGCCACTTTTGAGTGGGTGAGTGTGATAGTCTCTTAAAATTCAAAGGAGCTGTGATTTTTTTTTTTATTTCAGAGAGAAGCCTGACAGTTTTCTTCAACTCAAATTTACTCAACCAAGTTCTACTCAAATTTGCTTGGGCCAACACAAATCTTGTCCCAATGTGTCATGTAATGGGAAAGAACCTAATCACTTGTTATTAAGGAAAGTACTATGTGAAAATTAGTGTGCACTAAGGGTTAATTATTTCTTCAATTATCACATTAATCTAATGTTGCTAACCACTCTTTCTTCTGCCTATCCAGCTATCTCGCCATAACAGCCATATAAAACATAATAAACCAGTGACTGCTAGCAAGATGCATATACATGGGGGAAAAATGGCTAACTTTAAACACTGTTTCTTTTGCTTTGTTTTTGTGTGTTTTTAGAATTAGACACAGATAATAAAATGTGGCACAAACATAAATAAAAATTAGAAATTTAATTAAGCTTATCACCAATGTAATGAAAAGTGTGTTGTATTTAGCGGTTAGATATAAGTAGAAAGGGCAATGAGAATGGTTGGGTAGTCTTTTCTTAATTTCTTTATTTTCAACTGAAGTAGCAGCTCCTGCTATCAGGGTTGCTATTTTAATGCCTATTTTTCTGTGCTTGCATGTGTCAGATGATATTTGTTGAGGCAGATTTTCTACAGCTGAGCACTATTCCTATTGTCAACCCTCACCTGTTGCCAAGCAAGGCAATATTTTCCCTGAGTCCAGGCATGTTTTCATGGAAACTTGCAGACAAAGATCATCACTTGTATGTCATTGTTTGTTTACAAGTAGCATGCAATGCCACACATATGCATGATGGATCTTTCTTTTTTTAAATATCTCAACAAATTCTAAAGTTTCAGATCAAGCCAAAGTTTTAAAAAAAGATACTTCTTTAAGGTGCTGAAGAATAGAACCTGGAAGCATGTGATCGCAAAGCAAACTTCTTAAATATACAACTATGTCTGCAACCAAACGTAAGATAGACACAATGCCTCAAGTTAGTGTGGATGTCTGCATAGGGGAGGAATCATAACTGATTATATTGACTGTAGTACTTGAGTGGTATTTATTCTATTGATGAGAAAAACTAAAGTCAATTCTGACACGATGTGATCACATAATGTAAAATGCTATAACTAAACAGCACAAATCATTTTGTTGGCTCAAACTCTATTGATTCTATAAATCCTTTATCTGACAATAACAATAGTAACAACAATGATATCTGACACTGACATTAGGCCACAAGTTGGAAGTGATAAGTTTGGTCATTTGGATCAACTTACAATGTATCATTAATATTTATCACTTAATGTTGCCCCAAGGAGATGAAAGATATTTTGACACTAATAATATCTGAACTCTGACCATAAATAAACATGATAAAATACTGCAGGAATTTTAGTCCAAATATTTTATTGTTTCTGTTACCTAATGCCTTAATAGTTTCTAAAATAGGGTCATGGCTAGAAATTTGGGGTAGCAGTTAATCAATTAAATTGACTGGTATTTTATTTAGCTGATTCCAGAAGGATAAAAGGCCAGGCCATCATTATTATTTTAACATCTACTTTTCCATACTTGCATGGGTCAGGCAAGACTATACTGGATCAGAGTTTTTTATGGCTGGATACCCTTCCTGGTGCCAATCTCCACTTGTTTCCAAGTAAGGTAATAATCCTCCAGTCTAGTGAGCAAAGAACAGCCCAGGCCTAGTAACACAGAGAGCCAGGAACAAACAACATTGTCTGCATGAACACTGAGGCATTTGTTTCCAATTAGTGAACACACAACGACAAGGGAAAATATGAATTCACAGGCACAGATAACAGATTTCTTCAGTTTCTGTTTACCAATTTCATTGACAAGGTATTGATAGACCCACAACTGCAGCACAGGACACCAGTTGATAGTGTCCACAGAGTGGGACCAAACGTAACCAAACAGTTCCAAAGCAAATTCATTAACCACAGTGCCAGCATCTAGATGAAATTTTTAACCATACAGCCATAGAAGAGATACTGCAAGACATTTTGTCTAATGGCCTAATGATTTTGCCAGTCCACCATTCTCTGCTGTGCTAATGATAATAATAATTATCATTGCTATTCAAATTAACATAGCCACAAGACCTGCAGCAGTGGTGGGGAGAATATCTAGTTAATAAAATGTACCCCAGTGCTTCACTGACACTTATTTTAATGATCCTAGAAGGATGGAAAGACAAAGTTGATCATAACTGGACTTCAACTTAGAATATAAAGCAACATAAGTGGATGATCTAAGTTTACCTACACAGGAGGATCAATGTCTAAACACAGAAACTTAGCCAAAAACTTAATGGTTTATAATTTTAGTACTTCGAGGTTTTTTCTTTTTTAAGTCAGAAGAATAAGTGACCATAGCTCTTTACAGGGCCTCTTGAGTTTGGTGGAAGGTAGAGAAGGTGTCTTGATACCAGAGACCTAACCTGATCACACACAACAGAATGAACTTCCATAAAGGTATCCAAGATACCATGTTGTGGTATTAAAACTGGGAGATAGATAATGTTATTTGTTTATTCCAATTAAAAACAAACCCAGTATATTTGATTGAAATACAATGTAGATATAAATACAAGCAAGCCCCAAAATCCATTCATTCAATTTTTGTTTCTACTAGTTCATTTTGTGTATGTGTACAGACAGCTTTTGAGATTTTTATTCTCCATACTTTTCAAACTTCAAGGATTAAACAAAGTCAAATGGACAAATCTTGAGGACTGTTTGTATTACAAATACACATTCTAAAAACGAAGTAAATAGCCTAGGAAAATATAATGTCATAAATAACTCCCTTTTCTTATTTGCTGGTTTTATTTATTTGACTGCAGCCATGCTGTCCAGTAGTTTGTCTAGTACTCTTTAGAAGAGATGAACAGCAATGTTGACCAGGGTGAATTTTGAACTGATAACGTAAAGGGGTATAGCTAAATACCATAAGGTATTTTGTTTAATGTTCTGCTGATACAGCCATTCCTTGTCATTACACCCCCACTCCTGGAATCGAATTTCACACAGTTTCTATGTAGCAAATTCAATCACTAGATATTGGTTAGCTCAAGGTAATGATAGAGGACATGGCCAAAGTGCTGTGTAATGGAAATGAATCTGGAGCCATGTGACTGCAAAGCAAATTCAGGCATGTACACATTTAATCACAAACATAATTCTCCAACTGGTTAAGTGCTGATTCATCTCAGGAAACATTTTCTAATGATCTGACTGTTGACAGCTAACCAAAATGAAATCATGTAGAATAAAGAATAAAGTGTAGTACTTAAATACAGATCAGAACACCTGTAGTGGATGTGATCTCAAAACCTCTAAACTGGGTGCACAGTCAAGTCTAATTATTCCTGACAGGGGAACTGAAATATGTAGAATAAAGAGACCTATCATAAAAAGAAAACAATGAAATGCCTGCAATGAATTTCAACTCACAACACTAGAGCTGGTTATCCAAAAGCATTTTTCCACACTGCTATTTTACCCTGATCAACAATAATGAAGAAAGACAGAAAGGAAGAATCAGAGAGAGAAGTCAGAAGGGCATGGCATGGCATTGACAAACAGACAGACAGACAGATAGATAGATCGACAGATAGATAGATGGATTAATAGACAGGTTGAAAGACAGACAGACAGATAGATAGATATCTTTAGAGATTATACTTCTGGCAAAATATTTGAACACTTTGAGTGAAAAGAACAATCTTCTATCAAAGTAAAAGCCATCATTGAAATAATATTTACAAATATCGGAAATAGCAGACCATATTTCTTGTTATTTCAAACTGACAACCCTAAATGAGACATTTCATATAAAGAATTTGTCAGCACTTTTAACAAATCTCCTCTCTATAAAACAATCTATCTTTCAGATCAGTGGAAGCTTATGTCAATCAATTCTCTCTTTGCACAATGGAACACATGCACACCCACACACATAAAGTGAGAAACTGCTGTTTAGCAAATAAAAGAAATCATTATTATCAATAGTAGTTGTATGTTTTCTTTTTTAACTTTTTCAAGAGAGGCCAAATGATAAATCACATTTAAATGCTTCATGTTTCCCCAGCACAAAGAAGAGATTCACAATACTAGCATTACTTATTAAGTTAAATGTTTTTAGCGTTTATGACAAATCTCACTGCTTCTTGAATATCTGTCAAAAAATGTTCAGAGAGAAATAAGAAAGAACTCTATTATAGATGGATAATTTTTATGTTTAGCTTTGCTAACTTGTTTTTATTGTTTTTTTTTAATAATTTTGTTTATTGTTTGTTTGTTTGTTTTTTGCAATAATGGAAATTTAATATTAACTCTTAATAAAATGTGTGTAATATGAACAATTTAGTGTTTTCACTCCGATATGGAAACGAGTAAGAATATTTTACTGATCTTTTTTTTTCATTTTACCTTTTTATTATAAATGCATTTATTTATAAATATATTGTGGATGATTTAACACCCACACCAGTATTCTGTTCTACATTAATGTGAATTGGCAGAATCGCTTAGGCACTGGATTGGCAGAAATGATAAATTGGTGGACAAAATGCAGTGTGGCATTCAGAAGCTTGCTTTGCAACTATGTGCTTTCAGGCTTGATCCTACTATGCAGTACATTGGGCAAATGTCTTCAACCAAAAATTCAAAGTGGTCAATGTCTTGCAAGTGAAATTTGGTGGATAGATGAAATTTACTGAAGCTGGTAACAGCAGAGGAGACTAACCTGAGGCTGCTGGACTTCACAAAGGAAATGATGAAGGACTGAAGTAAGTGAAAAGACATATTGAAATGGAACCATTCAAACCATGCCAGCCATGGAAATGCAGATGTAAAACTTGATTATAATGATGATGTGTATATTTGTTGATGTACATCAGAGAGAAAACAACAATAAACCAGTGTATTTCTAGAAAAATAGCTTGTGAGGTTTTATTGCACTCAAGTTACATAGGCACTGTCATGTCACCCTCACTGGAAATACAATTGGAAATACAATTGGCAACATGAAACCAATTATGTTATTGTTCACAAACTGTGATATAAAATAATGATCATCATCACTATCATTTCAACGCCTATTTTTCCATGCTTGCATAGGTCGGAAGGAGTTTTTACGGCAGATTTTCTACAGTAGGATGCCCTTCCTGTCACCTTCACTTGTCTCCAAGCAAGATAATATTTCCTCATGGCCAGACATGTTCTCGCTGAATATTAGAAATGAATGACACTGCTTGTATGACAGTGACACTCATTTTACAAACATCAGATGATGTCAGAACAAGGAGTCACAAACACTCACACTCATACACACACACACATTCACACACAAACATACAAAAGTAGTTAAAACTCAAAAATACTATCTGTGCAGTCCAGACAATCTCAGAATTGCAATGATAGCAATAAAAATGAAAACACAGGGCCTTAGAAGGCCAAAAAGATTACAAACACTTTTTCAACTTACGGAGCTCCAAATTTCCATGACTTTACAGTATGGCAGCAATAATAATAATAATCATCATCATCATCATCTTCGTTTAATGTCCGCTTTCCATGCTAGCATGGGTTGGACGATTTGACTGAGTACTGGTGAAACCAGATGGCTACACCAGGCTCCAATCTGATTTGGCAGAGTTTCTACAGTTGGATGCCCTTCCTAACACCAACCACTCAGAGAGTGTAGTGGGTGCTTTTACGTGTTACCAGCATGAAGGCCAGTCAGGCGGTACTGGCAACGGCCACGCTCAAAATGGTGCAATTATGTGCCACCCGCACAAAAGCCAGTCCAGGGGCACTGGCAACGATCTCACTCGAAAATCCACAAAGGCCAGCCAGGCAGCCCTGGCAACGGTCACGCTCAAAATGGTGCATTTCATGTGTCACCCGCACAAGAGCCAGTCCAGGGGCACTGGCAATGATCTTGATCGAAAATCCCACGAAGGCCAGCCAGGCGGCACTGGCAACGGCCACGCCCAAAATGGTGCATTTCATGTGTCGCCCGCACATGAGCCAGTCCAGGGGCACTGGCAACGATCTCGCTTGAAAAATTTCATGTGTCACCCGCACATGAGCCAGTCCGGGGGCGCCGGCAACGATCGCGCTCGAGAATCCTATGACGGCCCCGCACAAGAGCCAGCCCAGGGGCACTGGCAACGATCTCGCTCGAAAAATTTCATGTGTCACCCCACAAGAGCCAGTCCAGGGGCACTGGCAACAATCTCGATTGAAAATCCCACGAATGCCAGCCAGACGGCACTGGCAACGGCCACGCCCAAAATGGTGCATTTCATGTGTCGCCCGCACATGAGCCAGTCCAGGGGCACTGGCAAAGATCTCGCTTGAAAAATTTCATGTGTCACCCGCACATGAGCCAGTCCGGGGGCGCCGGCAACGATCTCGCTAGAGAATCCTACGACGGCCCTGCACAAGGGCCAGTTCAAGGCACTGGCAACGATCTCGCTTGAAAAATTTCATGTGTCACCCGCCCAAGAGCCAGTCCAGGGGCACTGACAACGATCTCGCTCAAAAAATTTCCTGTGTCGCCTGCACATGAGCCAGTCCAGAGGCACTGGCAACAATCTCGCTCGAAAAATTTCATGTGTCAACCGTACATGAGCCAGTCCGGGGGCACCGGCAACGATCTCACTCAAGAATCCTACGACGGCCCCGCACAAGAGCCAGCCCAGGGCACTGGCAACGATCTCATTTGAAAAATTTCATGTATCACCTGCACATGAGCCAGTCCGGGGGCGCCGGTAATGATCTCGCTTGAGAATCCTACGACAGCCCCGCACAAGAGCCAGTTCAAGGCACTGGCAACGATCTCGCTCGAAAAATTTCATGTGTCACCCGCACAAGAGCCAGTCCAGGGGCACTGGTAACGATCTCGATCGAAAATCCCACGAAGGCCAGCCAGGCGGCACTGGCAACGGCCACGCCCAAAATGGTGCATTTCATGTGTCACCCGCACATGAGCCAGTCCGGGGGCGCCGGCAACGATCTCGCTTGAGAATCCTACGACGGCCCCGCACAAGAGCCAGTTCAAGGCATTGAACAGGGGCACTGGCAACGGTCTCGCTCGAAAAATTTCATGTGTCACCCGCACAAGAGCCAGTCCAGGGGCACTGACAATGATCTCGATCGAAAATCCCACGAAGGCCAGCCAGGCGGCACGTGCAATGGCCAATCCTTTCTACTATAGGCACAAGGCCTGACATTTTTTTTTTGGTGGTGGTGGTGGTGGTGTGGGGGGAATGAGTCGATTAATCAACCCCAGTGTTCAACTGGTACTCATTTATCGACCCTGAAAGTATGAAAGTCAAAGTCGAACACAATGGAATTTGAACTCAGAATGTGAAGACAGATGAAATACCGCTAAGCATTTTACCAAGCATACCAACAATTCTGTCAGCTTGCTGCCTTAATGATAATAATAATAATCCTTTCTAGTATAGGCACAAGGCCTGAAATTTTGGGGAAGGAGACTAGTCAATTATATTGACCTCAGTTTTTTATTGGTTCTTAATTTATCGACCCCGAAAGGATGAAAGGCAAAGTCAACCTCGGCAGAATTTGAACTCAAAATGTAGCAGCAGAGGAAATACCGCTAAGCATTTCACTTGGCATGCTAATGATTCTGCTGGCTCACCAACTTAATAATAATAATAATAATAATAATAATAATAATAATAATAATAACAACAACAGAAGTGACAGAACTGTTGGAATATTGGATGAAATAGTTGAATGTTAAGTCTTCGGATTTGCATATGCAGCATTCAAAGCTACAACAGCTCTTAATCCCCCATCCACCCAGGTTGAACTTTAATGGCAGATGCATTTTGTAAGGTAAAAGTAGAACTTTCCACTCAAAATAAGACATTACTAACAAGAGCTGTCATTCATCTTAACCAAATGAATACCAGTGTTTTAATAAATCTTAATATATTTTTATGGCACCACTACCAGCAGCCTTGACTATCACAGAAACCAAACATTTAGTAGATGCTACATTTACAACACCAATTCTTTAAAGTACTAAAATGGTTTACTTAGCAAAGTAGGCATTTAAGAATGCCATTAGTATGTTTTAATATTGCATGAAGCTCATGGCCATTAGAACCACCCTTAAAAATAAAAGCAAAAGCTACTTTGGATTTTCTTTTAAATCTTCAGTCTTTCAAGTATTAAACTGATTGATTGACCATTCCAATATCACCAAGAGTAATCAGAAGAGTGCCATATGTATTTCTCTCTCTCCAAGTAACCCACAGTAAGCCAACAAAATTATATGTGTAATCATTGCATTATCATCATTCAACAGCGAACAACAAAAGCACTATGACAGTGTGTGCATGGGTATATCGCTAATAAGTTTATGCACATAAATAAACATACATTTAGTGCCCCTATTTAGACAGATACCTCTTCCCCACCTCTTTTTTTCTCTTTACAGAATAGATTGGAGAACAGCTTGGCGAGGTTTCTGGTATTTGCCAGCTCATCGACACTGCCTACTGTGAGAGATAAAGCAATCTGCAGCTACTGATGAAAACTACAGTCAGTAACATTTACCAATTTTACTAACTTGTCTATCAGTACATTTACTGATAGAATTTTAATTAACTGAAGTAGTATTGATATCATCATCACTGTTTAATGTCTGCTTTTCCATGTTTGCATGAGTCAGACAGAATTTAATGAGGCAGATTTTCTACAGCCAGATACTCTTACTGCCACCAACCTTCACTTGTTTCCAAGCAAAGTAATATTTCACCATGGAAGACAAGAGATGAACACTGTCACTTATATGATGGTAATGCTCATTTACAATCACCACATGACATCAACACAAACATACAAACACACCATTTATATATATATATATATATATATATATATATATATATATATATATATATAGGAAAATAAAAAATAATAATAATAATAATAATAAGGCAGAATGCTAAACTGAAAGCATATTTTAATATAGATGTGCATAAGGAAGATTAAAAAATATTTCTAACCGGCTTTCATTGCATGGCAAATTTTCAAGAAGAAGGGGAAATGAAAATAATGTTTTTTACAAAAATATAAAAAATATATAAAAAAAAATAAATATACCAATACATCATTATCATATTGGTTAGAAATATAATACTTTTTAATCCTCCTTATGCACATCTATATTAAAATATGCTTTCAGTTTAGCATTCTGCCTTATTATTATTATTAATATTATTTTATTTTCCTATTATTTCTCCACGTGAAGTTAACACAACTCCACCATTTACTGACTTCTATAAATATATATATATGTATGTATGTATGTATATATATATATATATATATATATATATATATATATATATATGATGTGCTTCTTTCAGTTTCTTTCTACCAAATATACTCACAAAGCTTTGGTCAGCCTGGGACTATATTATGTTTATATATCCATATATTTATACGTCCATGTATATTTTTAGCATTCATATATTTTGTTTTAATAATTGTAGTTTTATTGTCTTTTAAACAGTTTAATTAGCTTTAAACATAGCAATGTTTATAATATTAGCTTATTACAAGTACTTTTATTAGTTCCTATTTAATGAAATTTAAGTGTACATTAGTCACGGGTAATTTAATATTATAACTTGTAGTGGTGATATATTAATGAGTATGCAGGGTTTTATTAGTATCTTTTGAATGATGAAATAATGTATTTCATAAAAATATCAGTTAAATTAATTTCAATCGTGTTTTGTTTTGGATAAAATTTTATAAGGTTTGAACTTTCATTGTAGTATTACCTGTAGAAGACCAGTGGGATTATTATTTATGTGGACTTAAAAAGGGATCGTAATTTAGCATATAATTTAGTTATTGCAGATTACCATTAATATCGAAACAATGTACATTGGTTTAAATGTCTCTTGCTTTATTTTTAGTAAAGTTAGTGTTTAATCCTGCCTACATATTGATTGATTGAAGTAATGTAGTTATTAAGCTTTTACTTTTATATTTCACTAAGGAAAATGGTTGGGATTATAATTTTGTATGGCTTAATAGAGTTGTCGCTTTTTAGTTACGTATTTTGGAATGTTTGTAATTTACTTATGGGATTTAATTATCGATACGGTTGTACATTGGGTAAATGTGTTTGAAAGTTGTGGCTTTTTTGGTTTGTTTGTTTGTTTGTTCCCAAACAACACTTATTTTAGTGCTGTTGACACTGCCAAATTGAATGGTACTGCCCAGGTGTCGAAACCATAATAATATCCGTGGGGCAGCTGATGATGGAGGTATGTTGGATTGTTGGTATGGCTGTGGAATACTATTATAATGCATCCTTTTGATATATATATATATATATATATATATATATATATATATATATATGTATATATATATATATACACACACACACACACACACATATATCAGAATACTATAAATTTGTAAGTAAAGGGTATAGTTGACTGAATAGTAGACTTCCTGCCCATACATCATTTAGTATTTTACTGGTACTTAATTTGTTGATCACAGGAGAGGGGAGAGAAATGAAATGCAAAAGTCAGCCTTAGTGAAACTTAATTTGGAACACTGAACTCAATATATATATATATATATGCATACTGGTATTTTTTTTTCTTTTCTGCCACTGCACGAACAAATAGCAAAAGTGGGAGTAGAATATAAACTTTCTCTCTTTTTAACCTGTAGGGGCTGGAGGAAGAGACAGAACACATTACTTTTGTGGATCCTTCAAGATCAGTGAGTTTAATACCCAATAATATTCCATTTAAACTGTTGCAAGCCAGCATTTGCAGGAAAGATAAAAGCAGGAAGATGATTCCAGAGGTTTGATGTTCTGAGAAGGAAAGTCTGGGCATTGTGGTTCATGCAAGGTTACAGAGGTGGGAGTGGGTAGAAGCAACAAGGTGGAGAAGTGAGTGTTTGGCAGTGCCTGATTTGAAGCACATAAAAGACTGGCCAGCTACAAAGAACAGAAGCTATTATAGTAGTGACAGGAAAGACAGAGAGGAGAGACTATGCTTGTGAATCAGAGTGTGTCTGTTGGTGATTTAACACCCTGCTGAAAATAGCAACTAAATCCCCTTCAAATCGCACACAACTGTCTTTAACAATAAATAAATAAATAAATAAATAAGATGGATACATTATACAATCAGTCTGATATAAACTATGTCTGGAAAGACAGTATGTTCTTGGTTGAAATGCATTAGATAATAGGTCTACTTGATCTGAAGTGACTTGGGGCTAAACATCAAGTAGCAGCAGCATAAGGACAGTGATATTCTTATGCCACAGCTGGCTCTGAAGCAAGGCACATCTGGTCACTTGTTATTAATGTGCCACCTCAAAACATTAAACTGGAAACTATAAATATTGCTTGCCTGCCTAGAGACACAATACATACCTCATGAGCTTGTGCGTTAATATACAAACATATTGGTAGATGATAAATGTATTTCAATGCACTAACATGACATATCTCTATGCATACTAATGTATTGATGTGCATGAAAACAGATGCATTAAGCACAAGAGGAAGCAATTTAGAAATGTGACTTGATGTATGTGTGTATACATAAGTAGATAAATATGAAGCTCATAAAACTATTATGGCAGATGTTTTCTTTCTTACTTGGTGATTATTATGATTATGATGATAATCTCTTAATATCCTTGTTCCATGCTGGCAAGGGTTGAATGGTCTGAGGACTGCATTGTGTTTCAGTGACTGTATCGGGTTGTTTTCTATAGCTGGATACCCATCCGAATGCCAACTACTTTACAAAGCATACAGGGTGCTTTTTTTCATGTCACCAGAACTAGTGAGGTCACCATCCAGCTTGCAAAACTAAGCTGGATGGCAACCATCTGAGTGGGACACTGAGATAGGCACAAGGTCAGAATTTCGATGGGGTGGGGATGAGTAGAGCATACCACTGGCCCTAATACTTAACTCAAAATTTATTTCATTGACCCATCTATATGATAGATAGGGCATGGTCTGAATAAGGACTGATTCAGACAATGATGACTTGTCCAAAAAATGCCAGTGTGGAAAATGGATGCAGTATTCTACAGCAGGATGCTTTCTTCTGCTAACTCTTATTTGCATTTTAAGAAAGGCAATTTTCATTCCATTTGTCTTCAAAAGGCAGAAATACTAGATGATTTGTTGACAAGGAAATGACAATAGATAACACCAGCTACAGTTCAGTGATTTTTCATGCAATTACAAATTATAAACATTCATGTATGTACATACGTATATACACAAACACACACACACACAGAGTTTCGTAGAGTTGCTATCAACTAAATTCACCCAAAGATATTGGCTCATCTAGGGCTATAGTAGAAACACTTGCCCAAGATGCCATGCAGTAGGACTGAACCCAAAACTATGTGGTTGTGAAATGAACTCCTTAAATATACAGCCATGTCATATATATATATAATCCCCCCAAAAAACAGAGAAAAAACAACAGCGCAAGGACATGGTACATGCAAAGTATATATATATATATATATATATATATATATATATATATATATATATATATATATATATACATATGATATTTTAATGTCCATCTTTCATGTTGGCATGGGTTGAACAGTTTGCCAGGATCTGAGGGTCCAAGGATAGCATCATGCTTCAACATAGTTTCTATGGCTGGAAGCACTTTCTAATGCCAACCATTTTACAGAGTGTACACACACACATATATAAATGCAGATGACTGAAATAATCTGGTACCAAAAAAAGTGGTGCTCTCTGCTCTGAGATTAATGCACTGTCACTGTGCAGTGTCCATTGTTAAGAAATTTAACTCTGGCCAACTCATTTTATCTCCTAACAAATGTTATGTTATTTTCCATTGAACAAAAGTGGAAGAGATTCACTGTTGCACTGGTAGTGTTTACATGGCCAAAAGCAACTATGTAGTGGTCAGGGTCTAAAAATATGGTGTATGTGTGTGTGTTTGTGTACGCAAACATAAATACTTGAATCTGTAGATATAGTGAGACCGTTGCCAGTGCCCCTGGACTGGCTCTTGTGCGGGTGGCACATAAAAGACACCATTTCGAGCGTGGCCGTTGCCAGTACCGCCCGACTGGCCTTCGTGCAGGTGACACGTAAAAGCACCCACTACACTCTCTGAGTGGTTGGCATTAGGAAGGGCATCCAGCTGTAGAAACTCTGCCAAATTAGATTGGAGCCTGGTGTTGCCATCCGGTTTCATCAGTCCTCAGTCAAATTGTCCAACCCATGCTAGCATGGAAAGCGGACGTTAAACGATGATGATGATGATGATGATGATATATATATATATATATATATATAGATATATACAACTCTTGAGAGAGAGAGAGGGGGAGGGAAACCTTACCTTTTCTTTTCACCCAGGTAATCCAACAGAAAAGTAACGACAGCACCAATGCTGACAAAGCATAACAACCTGCAACAGAGAGAGAATGAAAATGAGACAATGATGATGAAGGCAATACCAATGAAAAAGATGAAATAGATAATAACAAAAATAAAGATGAAGATGACAATGAAGAAAGAGATCAAGAGAAATAATGCTGTCTCTATTTGAAACCAGTATTGACACCAAATTGATTTTTATTTATTCTAATACATTTATTTTATCTGTTTGATCCATTTAAACATATTTTTGACTACTTTACACCTATTTTATTTCTTTAGTACATTTAGGCACGTTACTCTGATGACAATTTCAGAATAAATTGTTTACTCTTTACAATTTTCTTGAAAATGTAGGTCTCTACTTCAGTTTGAATGCCAACTGTCATCTTTTCCATTAGAAGGTTTTCATAAACACAAAAAGAATCTTTAAAATTGAATAGTGGCATCAGCAAAAATCTGGCCAACAAGAAATATATTCAACATAGATCTGCCCAATCAAATTTGTTCTGGAGCATAATAAAAGAAATCATGTCTGAAGACAAAATACAGAGAACCTGACAGAAAGTCTGAATGTCAGAAACTTAGTGATATGAGCAGCAAAGCAAGACAGCTACAAAATTCTTCCATTTGGCAGAGTTTCCAGAGTTGTGATTGTCAAAATGCTCTGTTGTAAAAAGACGTATCTACACCAACATTACACTCACCACTTTTACAGGCATATTCTTATTTTTCCTTAAACACACATTTTCCCACAATGAACAGAACTCTCCAATGTCACTTTGTTTTCTTTTCTTGGAAAAGTTGTGTTCTATGTAAATTCTTAATAAAACAGATGACGAACTGAAGACAAAAGTCTACTTTTCTCATTTATCCAGCATGTCACCCAATTTACAGTTTAAAAAATTGAACATTTATATATAAGAGTGGTACTGATGTGCAGTGTTAACATCATTCTTTATGTCTTACATATCAACACGTGATCCTTCAGGACAAAAAAAAAACAACAAAAAACAAACAAACAAAAATAAACAATAAAAGAACTTGGGTGCTCACTAAATAAACGTATGAAAGGGCATTGTCTTTTTCTGGTTAGCTCTAGTCAGGTAACAAGATATTCTCATTCAAGTTTCCCTGTCCATATATTTCTCAGTTGAGGATCACATATAGTGAAAAATTCTAAGTGGTGACTGAATATATAAACCACTATGTGCATTCACTTCTTTACTCTCATTTGCTTATCTAAACCTATGTATACTGGTAGATTGTTAAAATGTCAAACAAATAACTTTCAATATTTGTGCTAGCACTTTGTGTTCAGAGTCATCGAATTTGGTTCAATTACGATTACGATTTAACTTGCCCCAACAGGTCTTCGCAAGCAGAGTTTAGTGCCCATGTGTCCAATCCACTTTGGGAGATCAGCACTTCTTTATGGAGCTGTTGGCAATATATATATATATATATATATATATATATATATATATTGCATGAAAAATTATATCAGCTGCACAATAAATAAAAATACAACACAAAACCATTCATACTGAGTTACATAGTAACACAATTTCTTTCACATATTGGGAAATGCAAAATACATTTAAAAACTGACTGCACACGCAGAGAAAAATTTAATTTCCATTAACATTTTAGTTAAATATTAGATCGAATGTTGCTTCCAAGAATATAACACAATAGGAGAGTGGGCTGCTTGCTGAACATATTTCTGCTTGATCTTTTTCTCCCCTTTTTTTTTTTTTTTTCACTTTATATTGATGTCTTTTTACTTGGAAACTGTTCAGTCATGAAGTAAGAGTGGAACCTATTGTCAATCAGACTTACTGAGAACACAATGGATGCAGGAATTAAGAAATGCTGAGAAGAGACATAAAAACAACAACCACAACAACAATCACTGCTATATTGATGAGATATAACATTTTGTGATCAGATTTTGGCAGTTAGTTGCTTAACACATTTCAGAGAAGAAATATTTTTCAATATATTATGATTATTTGTTTTAAAAGATGCAGAACTTTATTAATAACAAAGTGGGAAGTCCCTACTAAAGACAATTTCCAATGAACTAGATTTTTTTATATGTAAATATGCCCTATTAGCAGGCCAAACTCACAGTGTTAAAGTTATCAAGTCTCCAGTACAGTTTGAATGAAAGGTCTTCTAACTGTAACCATCTCATATTTTATCAGACCCACTGAATCTAGGACTAATCACCACAATTGCACTGCTACTGCACAATTTTATCATTTGCTAATGTTGTGGGTTATAAGAAACTCTCTGATACTATTCAGTTCAAAACAAAATAGAAAAAGGAGATAAGAGTGAAGCGATAATGACTAGGGATTTCCATATACCCTTCAAAGTGGAGTTCAAAGGATCCCCAATTAATGTGAAATTGGATGCATGCCCCCTCAAATGGTAAGAACATATGAAAGTATGTGTCTCTTTATCAACCTGAGAATAAGGTAAGGAGACAGGCAGAGCTGGTGTGCCACAAACCTGCTCACAGGTTGTGAATGCAGTAGATGAGAAAAAGGAATATTAAAGACTTGGCCAGAGATATTAGTACTGATACTGACTCTTAGTTTGGCATCACCTTTGCAGCAGAATTCAGACAAGTAGTAAGCATGGAAATAATCTGCAACAACAGGTCAGACTAGACCTTCAAGCATTGATGAGCCTTGGAGATCTCAAGTCTATCCTAGAGTTAAAGCTCAGTGGGTGTGGACGAAAGATTGATCAAATTAGAGATGCAGAACAGAAAGAAAGCTACTAATATGCTTAGTTAGAAAGGTTGCTTGAGGACTTTCTGTCCAAAAGAAGAGGGAAGGGAAAATAAGGAAGGTTGCTAATAACAGCAGAGATGGCAACACTAGCAAGCATATATGGTGAAGACCATATCTGAAGCTGTCAATGTTCTCACAGCACTAATGGTTCCATCTCTAAGAATAGTTCATAGAAGTAAAGACAAAGTTGTTTCTTTTTCAGTGCCACTGGCATCAGAAATTGCTGAAGTGGGACGGACACTGAAGAGGATGATGATGATGACAACAGCAACAATAATATAAACCAAAATATTTTCATTATAGATTTTAAGTAAAAATTTGCAGAAACAATATGTATTTTTCATTTTCTTCTTGCTTTCTAGAAAGTGAAAAAAGAAATTTAATACTTGAAAATTCTAATGAATTAACTACCAATCAGAAGACAAGAAATGGTAAGAAACAAAAATCTCCTTTAAAAACATTCTGCGTTTATATCTTAAAAACAGAACACTCTTCCACAGAAAAATTCTGAAGACAAAAAATAAGCAAAAGTATGAGACCAAGCCAAAAACAAAAATCAAACTTTTTAAAATACAAATTTATTCTTTTAATCAGACTTGATCTCCTTAAAATAATTCCTTACATTATTATCACACCGCTCTCAAGAACACGTTTCAGAAGTAGTCTGCAATTCCTATAAAAAATTTGTTTTGATGTATTCTATCATTTGAAATCATATTATCTTTCAAAGTGGATTTCAACTCTGGGAGAAAAAAACCCCTCAAAAGTCAAACTCAAAGAGTAGGGCAACTGAAGAGACAAGAGTTGTTCCATGCTTTACCAATGACAGCCTTTTGTTTTGACATCATAGCTACACATGTTTTGTCATCTCTTATGACATTTTCACAAACCTTTTACCAGCATTTGAACAATCAAACACCTCTTGACTGACTGTGAGTTGGTGTTCCTCTTTGTTCATCTGTTAGTAGACACAGTCTAAATTTTGTAGCAAAATGATGCATTGTCAATTTTTCTTATAAAATCTTACAACAAACTTTTACAGATGCCTACTTCAAAAACAACATGAAGAAGGTCCACAGAAACTGAAGCACTGGCAGGAGGTTATGCCTGGGGACAACTAGAATCCATTGTCAAAAATGAAGCCAAATGGAGATCTCAAGCTGGTGACCTATACACCACATGGAGTCAAAGGAATTAAAAAGACTTTAGAAATTTCAAAGACAAATAGGGATGATTTTCAAGGATTACAGTAGACATTTTCATAAAGTGATCATTATTCTTTGCTGTGGAAAGATTTGGGATCATCTTCAGTGGATGTTCTTCTCAATTTGAAAAAGTTTAATTTTATTTTATTTATTTTTTTTTTTTTACTTGTGAGAAATTACAGAACTCAAATAATCCTTTCAGTGGACCTGTAGCAAAATTTAATAAGTATTTATTTAAGTTTTTCTCAAATTGAAGCAGAATTTCACATGAGCACATTGCTATTTCAAATTGTTCATTGTTCTACTAAATTGTCTCAAGGATACATAGATCAATAACTAACTGACATGGGACGATGTAGCCATTATTAGACTAAAGGTGAAGGTTACTTATGCACAGCACTGAAATGTAAGTGCCCTTGACATTTCATTTAATAGCAGTGCCAGCTGGTTGCAAGCTGTTTTAAAAGTTCAGTTTCTTTCAGAACAAGCCTCATGCAAAAGAGAGAGAGTATGTGCACATATATGTGTTGGTGTGTATATATCACCACCACCATTGTTTTAACATCCAGTTTTCCATGCTTCATGGGTCAGATAGAATTCATTGAAGCAGATTTCTTTCATGTCACCAACCCTCACCTATGTTCAAGCAAGGTAATTTCACCTGCTTCCTTGGCCAGACATGTTTCCACAGCAAATTGGAAATGAACAACACTACTTAAATGTGACAACATTTACAACTAGCATGTGACGTCAAAACAAAGAACACATGTACAAATACATACATACATTTACACACACACATACAACAGAACTTCTCTTTCCATTTGTGTCAACCAAATCCACTCACAATGCTTTAGTTGGCCTGGAACTACTGTAGAAGACACTTCCCCAAGGTGTCATGCAGGAAGACTGAACTTGAAACCATGTGGTTCAGAAGCAAACTTTTAACCACACAGCCTTGTCTGTGCCTACATGCACATACACATGCAAGCATGCAGAGTAAAATCATGATTAACCTGGTTAATTCATCCATGAAATTACTGTACTAATTGAAACTGAGCAACTGAATATAATGACATGAAAGCAATACAGAAAAGTTCAACAATTTCCAAAACAGTTTTTTTAAACCATATTTGAAAATAATATAATAACATAAGATAATGGAAATGTGTGCATATTATTCAACAGTTTATGATAAATTTTACATTACATTTTACTGCAGTGTACACACACATACAATAAATAGTAGCTAAATAATATATATTTACAATTTTATTTCTGAGATGAAATACCATACTTTCTGGCAGACAAATCAAGGTAGATTTTTCAGTAAAAAAAAATTAATTAAAAAAATGAAAATCAAAGTTTAAATCTATACTCATTATATAAGTCAACCCACTTTCTCCCAAATAACTGTCCCACCAGAGCTTTTTCTTTGACCTACCATTTTTGGCCGTAAATTTTGATCTGAAAAATTTGACTTATGTGCCAGAAGATATAGTAACCATTCATTGAAATGACATTTTTATCTCTTCCTCTCTTTCACTGCATGCATCTGTGGCTACATGCATACCTGTAGCTGCAAAATTTTATGTCCAGTTTTGTTGAAATTACATGTTTGACATGAAGTGAGAATTAAAATCTGTTATTAATGGTTTGAAATCTTCAAATCTGCAACACATTTAACGAAACTAAATTCCAGCTATTGCTTTCATGTGTAGTTCATTTTGATCGATTCTTGACTATATACTTCTTTACATACATGCTGTAGAGCCAAATTAAGAATGTCTCAATCAGTTAATTCTTTCAAACGTGATTCAAGTAAATCACGAACATATTTATCAGGTATTCTGTTGAAACCAAGCCCTCTTTCCATTGTTAGCTATTGTTCCATTAATTTCTTCATGTTGGGTAAGATCAACAGAATCATTAGCACAATGAGGTAAAATGCTCCAATCAGATCTCATGTCATATGGTGTTACTGTTTCCTTATGATTACTGGATATTTTCAATCACATTTTCTATAATTGAACACTTTTCAAAATTCTACCAACGAAACAACCTTTCTCTTATTGCAAAATAAAATGATTGTGAAAATATTCCTCTAAAATAAATCAAAAAATTAAAAACAAACCTTAGAAGTGGCAGTTATACTATTTTGGGGTTACAACACGCGGCAGGATAGTAACTTGTTAATCAATCACACTAAGCTTGATACTTCAATATTTCTATGGAAATATCTTTTCAATTTGTATTGCATAATAGAATAATTTTCCACGCCACAACAAAGTATTTATTCACAGTATGTTATATATATATATATATATATATATATATATATATATATATATATATATATATGCATACACACACACATCATCATCAACTGTTTAACGTCCGCTTAAATGATGATGATGATATATATGTGTGTGTATACGTATAAATACACAGACATGCACATACACACGTATTATACATATATTATATACTAGCTTAAAAGCCACACTCTGTGCAGATTTCTAAGCTAGCTCCTGTGGAAGGCTAATTCGGCTTGTGACCCAAAACTTAAAAGAGCTAAATAGCATGACTATAATATGTCTCTACTGACTATATGCCCTGGTGGTGTTCGATCAGAGGTTAAGGACAGATGAGAATTAATTCTGTAATGCAATCATTCTATCGTTCCAGTCCCAAGTTGAATTCCAACTGTTGGCCAATTTGTCCCAAAGTTCTTATCTCAACGTCAAATTAACAAAACAAATGTCATTTATCTCCCCCTTGATCTTTGATGTCATCTGACAAATGCCATCCAAGATGGCGTGAATCGGCCAAGATTTATTTACCTACTAGAAATAGCAACCCAAAGGCTTTTAAATCAGATCCCAATGCTGGATGCCCAAGAACCAAACGAGAGGCAGATTTTCAATCCTGGGATCATCCTGATTCCAAACAAGTATAATATGTTTATGTAAAGCAAATGTAGACTGAGATACAGGGGTCCCAGATGAACAGAAAGGATTTTTGCATTTATTATATATATATATATATATATATATATATATATATATATATATATATATGCACATACATATATGTATATATACATATTTATGTGTGTGTGGTCAAGTGAGTCTGTGCGATTATTTACATTTGCATTTCTCTCAAAAATGCTCAACTATCTTACCCCTTATTCTCTGTTGTTCTCCCCACCTATTTCACCTTCCTAACTTGAACCCCGTTAACACACCCTCCCTTTTTCCTTTTATGGCTACTTGCCTACTAATGATTGATCGCCCAAAAACTTCCTTGAAAACTCACACATCAACACTATATATATATATATATATGTATATATATATATATATATATATATATATATATATATATATATATATATATATATACATATATATATATACATATATATATATATATATATGCAAATGTATATACATGCCAGTAATCTTAAAGTTTCACTTATAAGTAGTCAGTCGGATGATGTTTACAAAGCCAAAACTTTGAAGTCACTGTTTTCCTTGTAAAATTGATAAATATGGAACTCTACTAAAAAGCATTGCGTGTTCTTTCAATTTAATGTTTGAACTTTTTTACTATATAATTTTACATAAAATTAAACATACACATGTATATATATATATGAGCACATATCTGTATGTACAGATATATACACACTTGCAAGCACAATATAGATAGATAGACAGAAAGACAGACAGACATACATATGCACATACACACATACTCCTGCATCTACAAACAAATGCAATTAAACATTTGAATATACGCATAACTGAGAGGAAAATCAGCAAGCAGAAACAACATCGATAATTTATTTCTATAATTGCTTTCTTTAAAAAGATTCAGAAATACTGGAATATCTATTTTCTCTCTAATCTTTCGTCTTTTATCCTTGGGCTACAGCTGTTAAGTTTTAAAAGATGAAATACTGAGCACAGGGTCATGATTTTAAACCTGGTCACAGACATTGTCCTGTGCCACCATGTAAGGAAAATTACTAAACTTGTTTCTGTCTGCTTGATGAAGAATTCATATAGGAAAATAAAATGACATGCTTCACTGATACTGATTTCTCACACTGACTCAAGGCAACAAATTTGTTAGTGGGAGATATTGCTAACTGAATCTGCCTCAGAACGAGCCTCTATATGATTGCTTGACCTGCTAGAAATAGCAGCCCAATTTCTTTCAAACTGCACTTCACTGTCTTAGAAAGGACATACTGACCTTTTTACCACAAAATTAAAGTTCATGGTTATTCCATTAATGTTGTTAAATATATATATATATATATATCTACAAAAAAAAAACAACAAAAACAAACAAAAAAAAAAACTGGTATTTTCAGCAAGTCATGTGGTCTTGACATATTCCAACTTGACAATTTGACATATCCCAACAAAAAGTAGATTTAAACATGACATTCCTCCACAAAACATAGATTGGTATATAAAACTGTTTCCTGCCGTTAAGAGTAATGAAATTTTAGTGGAAATATCTGATTTCTGTAGCAAGAGAGTTAAATAATATAACCCAACATAACTCAGGGGAGGGGGGGGAGAGTATGGTTATGACTAGAATGCCTTTCACCATTAGTCTGCTTGACCAGTTTATTAATGCTGTTTTTTTTGTCTTCTTTAGAGAGTCATGAATAAGTCAGATCATTTAAGTCAGCCTCAAGTCACAGAGTTGGTTTAAAAGCTTACATTAGAGTGTGTTATGTTTTAATGTGATTTAGTAACCAAGTCTCTAGAAGAAACTTATAGGCAGCATGACTAATTCAAGGTTTGGATGCTTGCATAAGTGACCATCAGTGAGTGAGGAATGGGGTATATATATATATCATCATCGTTTAATGTCCATGTTTGCATGGATCAGATAGAATTTGTTGAGGTAGATTTTCTACAACCTGATGCCCTTCCTGTCATCAATCCTCACCTGCTTCCAAGCAAAGTAATATTTCCCTGGACTAACATGTTTTTCACGGAAGAAAAAAATGTTTCATGGAAACAAACAATATTGGTTGCCTGATGGTGATACTCATTTACATTCATCACATGTTGTCAAGACAAGGGTACACATAAATACAGACCAATGAATACATGTACATATATGGTGGGCTTCTTTCAGTTTTCATCTAACAAGTCCGCTCACAAGGCTTTGGTCAGCCTGGGGTTATAGTAGAAGACTTGTCCAAGGTGTACAGTGGAATTGAATATGAGACCACATGGTTAGGAAGCATACCAGAGAGAGGGGGGGGGGGAAGAAAGTTTTGGTAGTTATCACATGACACATAATATAAAGTAGAATACGAAATGATAATAATCCTTTGTACTGTTGGCATAAGGCCTGCAATTTTGGAGGATAAGTTGATTATGTCAACCCTAGTACTCAACTGGTACTTATTTCACTGACTCAAAAGAATGAAAGGCAAGCTTAAGCTCAGTGGAATTTGAATCAGAATATAAAAAGGGGAACGAAATGCCACAACGCATTTTGTCTGGTGTGCTAACAATTCTGCCAGCTCACCTCACCACCTTACAATATGATAATAATAATTGTTTCTAATTTAGGGACATAGCCAGCAATTTTGAGGGGAGAGGTTAGTTGGATACTGGTGACACCAGTACCTGACTGGTACATTATTTTTTAGATACCAAAGGGATGAAACACACATATGACTCAGTAGGATATGAACACAGAACATAAAGCATAAAGTTGAAATAGCAAATCTTCCATTTAAACAACAACTTGTATTCCTTACCAGAGTCAGTGACAAAAGACTTTAATAATTAGATTTCCTAATTAATTTAGGATAATCAAAGTAATTTTTCCTTCATGAAAACTTTGCAGGAAAGATAAAAACAAATACCACACACCATGTATAGAAAATGATAAAATACTGTCAGTGGAATTTGTGACAAAAGACTGACACTTTATAACTTTACTCCATTCATTTTTATGTCCATTTTCCCAAGTTAGCAGGAGTTAGAGCAGTACATAATTTTGAGTTGTTGGTTTACAGCTGGATACCCTTTTTGATGCTAACAGTAAGGGATTATTATTTTTATATTTCATACATCTTTGAAAGCAGAGAGCCATCCGGTTCACCAGCCCTCAGTCAAATCGTCCAACCCATGCTAGCATGGTAAGCAGACGTTAAACGGTGATGACGATGAAGATGATGATGGTGAGGATCAATAAAGTTAGCCATTTATAACTCAGTGCTGTTTAAATGTGAGTGCAGAATAAACATTCACTCACACACATACATACACACACAATAGGTTTCAGATGATTTCTGTCAACCAAATTCAACTCACAAAGCAATTGGTTAACCAGTGGCTATAGTAGAAGACTCTTGCCCAAGGTACCTTGCAGTGGAACCCAGTTTAAAATCAGACGGTTGAAAAGTAAACCTCTCAATATATACTATTACAAAAATATCATAAAACAAAAAAATTAACATATGTATGTGAGTGCGTATGTGCTTCAATGGCCAATATAACATCACTACAATGTAAACAGTTTTTAGCTTCAACATGTGATTATGATCTCAGATGAAATTATTTTCCAAATACTTTGCAAAAACAAAATTACAGATTGAGAAATTCTCTTAGATTATTTATTGTTTTATTTGTACTTCTTTTGGTTTCCTTTCCTTTTCTTTTCACTCCATGTCTAAAAACAAAAACAATTACACTTTTACTGACAATATAAAAAAAAAAATACCAAGAGAGAGTTTTTCTCTTGTTTTTTTTTTAAACTTCAGTGGTTTCTGCTGTTCAGAAAATTGCTAACTCCATTTTCCTTTTTAACAGCTTTAATCAAAAGATAAAGAACAGTGTCCAATGCTAGTGGTGATATTAAACTAGGAAAGAGATTAAGACTACTGCCCAAAACATTCTTTGCCATGATCCTTCATTTTAAAATCTGCAATCCTAAAATATTCTTTGGGAAAACAAAAGTAAAAGCTACTAAAGAATTTTAAAATATTTCTATTGGACACCCTTCTACCACTGATTGCTATTCACATGCCTCCTTCTTAGACCCTCAAACTGAATAGCTTTTCAACAAACTTCTTATTTCTTCAAAGAAGAGCCCTGCTCAAAACTAATGTCCACCTCTCCTTGAGGCACACTAAAATTTTATTCGCTTTTTTGTTTCTGATATACACCATCACTTGTTTTCTAAGATAGTAGTGGTGGCAGTTGTGGTAGTGGTGACAGCAGCAGCCACAGTAATGGTGGTAGTAGTAGTAGTAGTTATTACTTAACTTCAAATGAACCCTGATTGGACTTCTTGGGATATTCTAAGATATTCCAACCATGACCATCCTGAACCCTCACTTCTGACACAGTATATCTAGACTATTTTCAATCCAATGTGCTCTTTTCTTTTTTCTAAGATAGTAGGGTCTGATACAAGAGAGATTTGTCTGCTATTTCTAGCAGGGTGAGCAACCACATACAAGATTCCTTTGTTGGTTTGACTCAAACTCTAGCTGTTTTCTTTGTCTCAAGCTGAACAGTTTGCCCAATCTCAGTGTTTCCTAACCACAAATTCATTTTTTAGAAATTTCTTTCCTTGTAATTGTTATTCCTGCCATGCACAGAGACTGAATGAACTTACTCCAAATATCCCCTGTGTCCTTATTTAAACCAGGCTCTAAACTATGTCTTGGCTATTATTCCCCTGTCCTATACTAACTAAAATTAACATTAAAAAAAAAACAAGCAAATAAAGGAGCAGTTATATAATACAGCTGGACCTAACATAGTTATCTTTCTGTTTTTGTTTCTTGTAAAAAAAAATAATCCCATCTTCTTTCATGCAAAAGCAAATATCAGGAAGTTTCATTTTGAAAGGATTAGAAGATTGCTTTCTAAGTACATGGTTTTAGATTCAGCCCCATTAGATGACACTTCTGGCAAGCATCTTCTACTGCAGTCCCAGGGCAACCAAAGCCTTGTCAGTGGATATGGTAGACAGAAACTGAAAGAAGCACATCATATTAGTGTGTGCATGCCTGTGTTTATATCGCACTGTCTTCATATTGCATAATAGCTGTAAAATAAGTACTGTGAAAATACAAATGGTGCCATTCATCTTCAATCATCTGTGGAAACATGTCCGGCCATGGAGAAATATTAGGGTAAAGAACCCCTTCAGTCATGAATGTCCATGGGATTGCACCTAGAGTTTCCCTCGAGGCACAAGTCCAGGCAAAGTTGACCAGAAATTGCTCCTCTCCACACCGCCTGGTTCGAGAATCGAACTCACTACCTCATGATTTTGAGCCCAATGTTCTAACCACATAGAAATATTACCTTGCTTGAAAACAGGTGAGAGTTGTTGACAGAATAGGGATCCAATTGTAGAAGATCTACCTCACTAATTCTGTCTGATCCATAAAGAGACCGATAGAATAAGTACTAAGCTTACAAAGAATAAGTCCTGGAGTTGATTTCTTTGGCTAAAACCCTCTAAGGTGGTGCTCCAGCATGGCTGCAGTCAAATGACTGAAACAAATAAAAGAATAAAAGAATACTATAGGTCTTTTTTTCCCCAACTGTTATGTTAAGGGGATGTAAATAAACCAACACTGGCTGTTAGGTGGTGGTGGAAATAAACAAGTACACGCATGCATGCGCACACACACACACATACATACACGAACACACACAAAGACGTACACATATTGACAGGTTTCTACACAGTTTCTGTTAATGAAATTCACTCACAAAGCATTGGTTGGCCCAAGATTATACTAGAAGGCACTATTGTTATTATTTTCCTTCCTTTTTCATTCTATCACATAATATAAACTGACTTAATAACTTCTGTAACATAAATGGAAATTCTGTATTTTATAACTCAACTCTTGCTCTATTTTTTGTTTAAATTGCTAGCTTTTTGTTTCTCATACCAAAACAGCTAATTTTAAATATAATCTAGTCGAGCTTTGTCTTGTTAAACCTAACCCAAAGATACACACAAGAGATTAAAACATAAGTAAAATTAATAGACCACATTGAAACAATCAAAATAATAATAATAATAATAAGGAAAATATAAAATGAGAATAAAAATGCAATTTAAGTGCATGTAAATTTAATAATAGTTATCTTAATAGCTTTCTAAACAAAACATGTGCCTGCATTTTACACCTCACAAAATGTAAGTACATGTTTTGTTTTCTAAGAAGCTAAGCAAAAATAAAAACAAAACTGTAAAACCATAATGAAAAAAAAAACAAAAAACAGTACAAGTGACAGCTTTCCAGAGGTATGTTAGATCTAATGTTTTTAGAGGCAACTACAAACAAAGAAAAATGTATGCACATTCCGCATCGAGTGAAATGTATATATTTTTTTTATAATCTAATGTCGCAAGAGAAATAATAATCACTTTCGGATTACAGGAGCAAGCTGAAATGCACATTTTGTATGCAACATTTGTAACTAACAGACCTCCTTATTCCAAACAGATATCAATGGTTTTATAGCATTATCCATGCAAAATGTAGTAAGTATTAAAGCTTCAGCAAAGACATATCAATAAAGGCACAGATGTAATTCCATTTACAGTCCACAGAATTAATAAGGAAGATACATAATGAACAAATGAACTCATGAAAATAAGTCTCTAGACGGCCATTCAACTTGTTCAAAACAGCAATCAAATCTCCTTCAAATCATATCCTAGTGTCTTTATACATATATAAAAGGAGACATTTGGTAATATAAACAGAGATGTGCAACATCATTGTGCACATACGACAAAGTGCAAATGTGCTGAAAGTTGGGCATAAAAGGAATCAGATGCAGTATGCAAGAAAGAAGACTACATTGGTTTGGACATATGATGTGTATGAATGAAGACAGCTGTATAAAGAAGTGCCGATCACAGAGAGCGGATGGTACCTGTGGAAAAGGGAGACCCAAGAAGACATGGGATGAAGTGGTGAGGCCTGACCTCAGGATGTTGGGCCTCACAGAGGAGATGACAATGGACTGAGATGTCTGGTAATATGAGGTTCTTGAGAAGACCCACCCACTTCAGTGAAACTGAGCTCTAGAAGCACTGTGGGTTCCACCCACATGTAACAACAATAAAACTTTTTCCACACCCTACCACAACAAACCAAACTATATCTCTCCTCACCCTCACATTTCCTCTTTTCATGCACTATGCTTATCTCTTGCTCTCCAATCCTCATTGCCCTCACTGTCCTGCTCACTGTATCATTGCTATCCTCTTGTCCCCCCATGTGCACTGTATGCTCAGGTTTTACCAGTCATGGCATTGCCCACCTCCACACTCTTTGCATTCATGTGAAGTCTCTACTCCCAACTCATGCATCTTGGCAATACCCTACCATTTATATTCTGACCCTGTATCTTGAAAGTATGCCCTTTCACTTCGCCAACACACATCTCTCCCTGTTCTACTCTACCATCCCATTTATATTCCTGTTCCTTGTGAGCATGCCCTGGCACATCACCACCATCTCTCTCCTGCTCTCTTGCACTCTTTTTCTTGCTCTCTTCCACACTCTCTCTTTCTCTTGCTCTCTTCCACTCTCTCTCGTTCTCTTGCTCTCTTTCTCTCACTCTCTACCTCTGACTGTTTAACTATGTATCTCCTCAATAGCAATACACCTGTTCCTGGCCTCAATTTCTCTCTCTGACGAGATAATCATGTATCTCCTGTATAGCAAGACATCTGTTTCTGTCTCTGTCATAGTCTAACCTTTCATCATCTAGCACAACATCACCTCCTCCAATGCCCCATCCCCTCTCACTGGATCATTGTCTTGCAAGTTACTTGATAACACTGTCAGTGCTGTTGACACATAAAAGGTATCCAGTCCACACTGTAAATGGTTGGCAATTGAAAGTGCATCCAACAGTAAAAAAAAATAATAAAAACCATGCCAAAACTGATCTCGCCTGTGCTGGTGCCATGTAAAAAGTACTCAGTCCACTCTGCAGAGTGGTTGGTGTTAGGAAGGGCATCCAGCCATAAAAACCATACCAAAATAGACAGTGAAGCATAGTGCAGTCTTCTACCTACCCAGTTCCTATCAAACTGTCCAACCCATGCCAGCATGGAAAGCAGACGTTAAATGATGATGATGTTTATATGATTGGAAATATAAGTTTGAGGTTTTGATGTTTGTTGTCCTAGTGAGGATCTGATCAAAGAGTTTGGAATTAAAAGAAGTAGGGAAAATCTTTTCAATATAAATAAAGTAGAAGTATACAAAAATAAACATTAGTTTTGTTTTATTTTGAAAAATAAAAACTTACTTTATGGCTTATTATTGTTTATATATATATGTCGGCACCAAAATTTTTCAAGTGTATATATATTTATATATATATATATATATATATATATATACATACACACACATAACCACTGGGATGAAAAAAATTATCATCTGAACAATATATATAATATAGCTGCTAATGAAACAGGATATATTACAGATCATATTTTCTGACAGATAAATCTATACCAATGTCCTTGTGCATTACTATAGATTTAGTTTCAGATACCAAGATGTAGGTAAGTAGATAGATTGATAGATGGCAGCAGAGAAGAAAGGTACATAGGTAGAGAAATGAATAAGAAAGACAGACACATAGATGGAGACAGAGCTGAAAACAGTCTTTGCTTTATTTTATTATTCTTTTACTTTGTTTGATGAACTGAGGTGACTTAAAGTGATTCCAACTGTGCCAGATTATGCAAAAATTATTTGGGAATATGAGAAAGAAAAAAAAAGAAAGAAAGAAAAAAAAAGAAAAATGATTGAAGGTGAAGGAAAGCTGATAGATAAGGATTAAAAGGTTTCAAAAACTGAATATAGTTTTAAACAGTCCCCACGATAAGCTTTTATAAAATAAAATAAAAATAAATTAATTAAAATTAAAAAAAAAAAATTGGATATGCAGATTTTTATTTTATTCTAAGATTTCAATGAAATTATGAGCCTGACATAGAGGCAGAGATAGAGAAAGAAAGAGAACAGGAGAAAGGTAAAGCATAGATATACATGTGTACATACCTACATGTATATGTATGTGTTTGCATGTGTGCAAGGGAAGAGGAAGAATGTATCAAATGATTTAATTGAGAGAGGTAGAGGGAGAGGGAGAGAGAGAGAGAGAGAGAGAAAGAGAGAGATTCACAACAAAACCAAAATAGAAAATAAACAATATTATTCCTGATTTATATATTTCTTAACTGATTTACTGGAAAACATTCTATGACATTATTGATTAGAATAAGAAAATAAATCAAGGATACCAAATTGATAGAAACAGGAGAATGTGAAAACTGAATTCTTTACAATTTACAATATATAATTTCACCTTTCACTGTAGCGGGAGTTTAAACCTTGCCAGTTTGAAATTACTATTAATCTTTCTAATGTCAATAACAAATGTCATAAGTACCAGTAATATACTGGGACCAATATAATTGACTGCATCCTTCAACTTTCACTTTACTTACCAGATAAACCAATAAGAGAACTTCTTTGTCAATGGCTCTTAATTTTTTGTGTGTGACACATTGGAGATAAAAGAAAAATTAAAAAACAATGAATAAATGTAAAAAAAATACTATTGTTTATTCTACTTCATTTGTTATACTTCTGTATAGGAAAATAAGTGCACCATTTGAGAAGTGTCCCTCTATATGATGACTCAAATTGCTTGGAATAGCTACAAAATCTTAAGGCAGTGAGCTGGCAGGATCGTTAGCATGCTGGACAAAATGCTTAATTGGCATTTCATCTGTCTTTACATTGTGAGTTTAAATTCTGCCGAAGTCAACTTTGCCTTTCATTCTTTCAGGGTCAATAAAATAAGTACCAGTTGAGTACTGGGGTCAATGTAACCAACTTACTCCCTTCCCCCAAACTGCTGGCTTTGTGTTAAAATTTGAAACCAATATCTACAAAATCTCCTCATACCCTGCTGTCTTAATGAAGAAAAAACAAAGTTGAAAGAATGTGATGGATAATTATAACAAAAAGTGGTCTATTCAATCAGAGGAAAAAAGATAGTGCAGTTGCAAACACCTAGAGGTTCTGAGTTCAATCCCAAGCAAAGCACTAAGGTAATTCACAAAAAAAATAACTAAATCAAAAAAATGTCACTAAACGCAGTGTGGAATGAGGACAGTGTATCCCCATGGATCAAATAAAGGGTTAGGTTCAAAATTCCTATACAACTGAGTCCAACAGAGGAAACTTGAAGAAGGCTGGAGCATACAATGGTCAAAACATGAAATCAACAATCAAGATGAGGACACTAGTCTGATTAATGTAAACAGTATACTTAATATAGGTTCCTCATCACACAATCATTCAACCTGCTAGAAATAACAGCTAAATTTCCTCACTATTATTACAGAAACGGAAGAATATAAGGCGGCGAGTTGGCAGAAACATTAGTACACTGGGCGAAATGCTTAGCGGTATTTCGTCTGCCGTTACATTCTGAGTTCAAATTCCGCCGAGGTCGATTTTGCCTTTCATCCTTTCAGGGTCAATAAATTCAGTACCAGTTATGCACTGGGGTCAATGGAATCGATTTAATCCCTTTGTCTGTCCTTGTTTGTCCCCTCTATGTTTAGCCCCTTGTGGGCAATAAAATAAATAAATAAAAAAAAAATAAATAAATAAATAAATAAAATAAGAAACGGAAGAATATTCAGAACAAGCTAGTCTTAGATAAAACAGAACAGAAGAAAGAAAGGTCATAGAAGGAGCATCTCTCTGACTACCTATGTGCCATTGCTCTGCTGGATCAGGCCTGACCTGTGGTAGGACGGGGAGTGGGGGGGGTCACACAACAACATTAAAAATAGTTTCTAACATAGGCACAAAGTAGCAAACAACTTGGAAAGACTGACATAGTCAATTAAATTGAAAACAGTTCTTAATAGTACTTCATTTTGTCCAATACCAGAATGATGAAAAAGCAAAGTTGACCTCAGTAAGATTTGAAACCAAAATGTAGCAAGGACAACAAAATACTGTAAGACATTTTATTTTTCCCACCAGTCTATTAATTCACTACTTCAGTTATAAAATATAATAGGAAAAATAGAAAAAAAACATGATGGCCATCACAACTGAAATGCCACTCCACAATCTGTGTCCAATGGATCAATTTGATGAGAGCTGACATGAGGTCACATAAAAATATCATAATGAGCCAACAAGTAAATCTTTCAGTGGTCACTTTGCCTGCTAGAAATAGTAGCCAAATTTTCCTCGGATCACATTTTACTGTTAGAGTGTTAGTTAATATATACTGCATTACCCAGGGATGCTGCTTTTTTTTTATAGTTTCTTTTGGATAAATTGAAAAGCATGCCTTCAAATCAACACATAATTTAGCCTTGATAAATTGCATGCTGATTAAAACAAAAAAAGCACACATTTTAAATGCAGTAATAGATATGGAATGGTGATGCCTTTGAGAGTAGGTCTGCTTGATCAGGGCTGATCAGAGGATAAACAAAGTCATGCATTTGACTTTTTTTGTTACTATATTTCTGTTGAAATACACTGTCCTTGTTTCGATTAACTTTGAAAATAATAAAGAATTTGGTAAACTTTGACATTATTAAAGTGCTTGCAACTTAGATTAACATGAAGTTTTGATGGAAGGTTTAAATGCAGATAACCTTGAGATAGGAACTTTGTATCATGGACAAGGGGAGAGTTTCAGGCTGATTTATATCAAAATGGTTAACTCTTTTGTCACCATATTTTTGTTAAACTAAACTGTGCTTGTTTCACTTAATTTTGAAAATAATAAAGAAATTAGTAAAAATTAATTATTATTAAGGTGGTTTTTTGAAACATCCACATGAAATTTTGATAGGTTTTAATTTAGATCACTTAAAAACAGGAAGTTTGTATCACAACAACAGGGTGGTCTTGGGTAGGTTGGTATCAAAAGGGTTAATAAAACACAAGTACACTACCTAAATAGTGTAGTAAGAAGAGGTACGCAAGAAGTGAAGTACTAGTATATAAGTGTGATAAATAAATATCTCCACAAAAGCACATACTAAATATTTGAAAGAAAATGAAGAAGCCAAAATTTATATGAGATTAGGAAGCAAAACAGGGAATATTCTTCATACATTAAAAATGAACGTTGATTTATTTTATTTTAGTCTTTATTTCTTTTTTTTTGTTTTCTTTTTTTTTATCCTCCTTCAAATATTGTAAATATATTCAGTTGTTGCTTTGGAAATGTCAGATTACATTTGTATTATTAGATCATCTGGTCGTTGAGGAAGGAATAGCTAAGCACACATGTGCATACATCCAGATATTGATACAAACATATATACACATGCAAGCAAGTATATATATATATATATATATATATATATATATATATATATATATATATGTATGTATATACATACACACACACACATTCATTCATACATGCATATGTATATATCAATACATGCAAACATATGCATATATGCATGATACATACATACATAAGCATATGCATATATATAAATGCACATACATGCATATAGAATACACACACATATATACATACATGTATACATTCACTCTTACTCACAATGTTTTTGGAAGATGATATAAAAGCATTTGTTATAATGCCAACACTTGGAATTCTTCATCTATTTGACTCTTGTAGAGAAAGAACATGATAATAAAACTGAGATTTAACAGAATTTCTTTTTCCACTCCCAATCAACAATAATTGTAGATTTAAAGAATTATCATATTGTGTCTTTTCATGATTAACTGCAGATGATGGAAGAGATATCTCTTTTGTTGTAGTTATTGGTCATAAGCAAACCCAGTTCAGATCAAGCAGAACTGTGGTCAATAAGATTCCAGCCATAACAGTTTAATCTCCTTTTCTTTTTTTCTTCCAGCCCACCCAATGAGTCTCTCATCCTTTTTCTAAAGATGGCAGGATGTGAAATGAGAAAGATTTGGCTGTTATTTCTCACAGGACAAATGACCAAGTAGAGAATTTCCCTTGTTGGCATGTCATGTGATATTACTGTATATAATACATCTCAACATAAACGTCGATTTATAATATTCTAATCACACACACACACACAACATAGGGGAGGTGACCATCTGACAGGCAAATAACAGCAGCTAAATGCCCCTCAAATTACACCATCATCTACAGAAAGAACACAATAGATAATGTAGTCTTAGATGTGCCATGCCTGAACATAAATCACACTCGTCATATGCCTTGGGTCATAGATCTACAGGATGAGTGGATCTGAAGCTAAACAACAATAACAACTGATTCATCACCTACAAGCAGAATGGATTATATAAAATAAAATAAAACATTAAAAAACAAATCAAATTATTTCAAGGGGAGCCTCTACAGTAAGAAATCTGTTCCATCCCCTTCTCTCATCCTTTTAACCTCTCATCATCTAGCATAACGCAGCTGCCCTCTTTACTGTAGTCCCATTCAGTGAGCTACCTCACTAGTACTGGTGCCATGAATAAATGATTTCTAACAAAGAAACCATAGCTCCATTACTGGATATGGAGAACAACAATAATTGTTACATGTCAAAATTCAAGAAAGTCTTGCATATTTTTACTGTTCCACTTACAAGTTGAAAATCCGAGCTTCTCCAGATTATGACTTAGACATTTACTAACAGAACCAACTGTACATTTATGATCATGTTAGAAGAGTTGCAGTTTACAAAGCAGCTGTTCATAGATATTCTCATTCTGATTGTAGAAGAGATGTTCACATCTGCAGGGCAACTAAACTATGACTGCACATGACATTTTGGTCCTAAATAACTATGTCAGGTCAGTTACATTTGCTCAGGCTTTCACAAACGTTTCATCTATATAATTTCACTCACAAGATGGAATTGGATCAAACCCAGAATAATATATGGCAGCAAACCAAACTCCTAGACCACACAGCCATGCCTGCACACATATCTTCATGTTATTAACACTTTGGGATCAACATGTTTAAGATGTTTTAAGTCTATACAACTTCAAAAGTAAATGCAAACAAAGAGCTTACATTGAAGCAGTCAAGTGTAACAGATTTAAGCTGACAAAGAAGCTAGATGTTAGCTCTACCACAAGTGCTTCAGTTATGAAATTGGAAGACATCAAAGGGCAAAACTATCGATTATTTTCTTTTTTTCTATTGGGATGTTTTCACTGGGCCAATAGAATCATTGATTAGACTGAAACCATTGATGATTATTACAATGCTTTCAGCAAATCAATATAATATTGTATTAGTTTTCATGGCTCATCATGTGAACAACCTGCTTTGTTTCCTTCAAAGCCCACAAACACACTGTTTATAAAACCATTTTTCCCAGCTGAAGGTAAATGGTCGAAAACAGCAAGGATATAATCTGAAAATAGAAAGCTGGGGATCCTGTTTCGAAAGAGAGACTAGCTTTAATTTAACTTTAAAGACTTTACTAAAAGCCAATATTTTTCTTTTTTATTTCTAATTTATATTGTTTTATTCATGGATTTTGCTTGTTTTGAACTACAATGACTCCCTAGATTAACAAACATTTGATTAAAATGAATAACTTCTGAGTAATTTATTCTCTAAAATAGCATTTGAATAGCTTAGCTGTTATTTTTATTTTTGTAGTAGTATTTGGAAGAGCAAAATATATTATTTATTTCTTCCATCCTCTGCTGGAAATTAGACTCAAATTTATTAAGAATTTAATTTTGAAAATAAACAGGAGTGGTACTGCTTTTTTTCTCTCTCTTTACCAACCTCTCAATTACTCTGTTTCCTCACAGAGATATAAACTGAAGCAAGTAATATATACAGCCCAAGAACACAATGAAGCATCTTTCAATATGATATGAATTCCTGTCATAAACAACAAGCATTTTCTGATATGAGATCCATGGATTTATTTCCAATCCTATTTAGATTAGAAGTCTGTAGTGTCAACCAAATCCAAAGAGAATAAAAATGTCCATTTGTTAAAGACTATCATTATATCATTGATCGATCTTTAGAAATAGCTGTCAAATCTCCTTCAAGTTACATTGTAGCATTTAAAAATACAAAAGGACAGATTAAACAATGTGAATCTATATTTGAAAAAAATGAAGGGATGGTCATCACTGGAATGTCTTTGTTTGCTGATCAGGAACAAAACAACAACAGTAACAAAATCCATACACAGGAATCAAATCTATCAAAAAGTTGCTTCTTAAGAAAACTAATTAAGAAAGAGCTAAACTGATTTCCATAAGAACATATATAACATTGTTGTTAAACCCCAGGTCAGTCCTGGTAAGGCTGACTTCTTTTATCTTTCTACTTATTTTAGTCATAAGACTACGGTCATGCTAGGGCACTGCCTTGATGAATTTTAGTCCACAGAATAAACCCTAGTACTGGTACTTATTCCATCAGTCACTTTCATCAAACTGCTAAGTTATAGGGGATGTAAACACACACACACACATACATATGATGGACTTTTTTCAGTTATCATCTACCAATGCCACTCACAAGGCTTTGGCCACCCTGGGGCTATAGTAGAAGACACTTACCCAAAGTTCCACACAGTGGGTCTGAACCTGGAACCATGTTGGGAAGCAAACTTCTTATTACTCAGCCATGTTGACCACCTTACCTATTGTCAGATACAATGTATGCATCAAATATTGAAATGGTTACTTGCTTGCTAAATACAGTAGCCAAATCTCATTAAACGAAGAAGTTTTAAACATCCCTAAGAAGATGAGAGGCGCAATGGCCCAGTGGTTAGGGCAGCGGACTCGCGGTCGGAGGATCACGGATTCGATTCCCAGACCGGGTGTTGTGAGTGTTTATTGAGTGAAAACACCTAAGCTCCACGTGGCTTCGGCAGAGGGTGGAGGCGACTCCTGTTGTACTCTTTTGCCCCAACTTTCTCTCACTCTTTCTTCCTGTTTCTTGAGTAACGCTGTGATGGACTGGCGTCCCGTCCAGCTGGGGGGAACACATACGCCATAGAAACTGGGAAACCGGGCCCATGAGCCTGGCTAGGCTTTGAAAGGGCGACGAAATTTAACAAAAGAAGATGAGATGTTCATCTCCTCCCCATGTACACTTGTACATTCTAACAAAATGAAAGGACATATATAATAGAGTCTCAGAAGCTGATAAATAGGATAATCATGGCTGGAATATTTTAATCACAAATCTACTCAATAAGGACTGACCAGGGGCTAAATAACACAGAATGAAATGATTGGGTGCAGCTGTTTGGATGCTGATGACTTGGCATGGCTGACAGAACATTCAACCTGTTTTGGTGACAGTACTTTTAGGAATTGGAGGCAAACACACACATTCACATAAATTCATACATGTACAGAAATGTAACACATAGAGAGAGAGGGGGGGAGGAAGAGATTAAAATTTATTAACTGAATGCTTAACCACATAAAACAGAGAAAGATGAGAAGAGAGAAAGAGAGATGGAAAGAGAACATGAGAAACAAAAAAAAAAAAACATCTGATGTCAAATAAGTCAGCAGTGAATCAGTGGTAGCAAACAGGCAGCACCAAAATAGCTATCACAAAACATTTCATAGCCAAAATAAAATATAATTGATTGCCCACAGATTTTTAGCCAACACTGACCTGTCCTCCACAGCTGAAATGCTAAGGCTGTATCATCTGGTGAAGAGGATTGGCCTAGAAGAGTTTTGTGTTGGTGCCATGTAAAAAGCAGTTGTGCAAGTGCCATGTAAAAGTGCTTGTGCCAGTGACATGTTAAAAGTGCCCAGCACACACCATGGAGCGGTTGGCATTATGAAAAGCATCCAGCTGTAGAAACCATGCCAAATCAAACTGGAACCTGATACAACTTCCCAGCTCGTTAGCTCTGGTCAAACCATTCAACCCATAGAAAACGAACATTAAAGGATGATGGTATATATATGTATATATATGTGTGTGTGTGTGTGTGTGTGTGTGTGTGTGTGTGTGTGTATATATATATATAGAGAGAGAGAGAAAGAGAGAGAGAGAGAGAGACAAATAGTACATACAGTAAAGTATTGAATATGGAAACATTGTAAACTCACTCATAATTTAACTAGTTACTAAGAATAAAATACATGTGCAAATTACTGTTCAGTTAGCACTTAATAAGACAGTCAAAGACAATGTTTAGTGATTGATGAAATCCAAACTCAGGGTTGAAACTAGTTCAACTGATTCCTCCTGTTTTTGTCCACAAAGAAAATCCTATATAAAGACAAGGTGTTTATATCTGACTCTACATACAGTGTTGGATATATTTTGTAGTATGGTATAATATGGACTACATTATTTAATGTCTTTTCTTTCTTAAGATGGTAAAGCGTGGTTTGCAGGAGATTTGGCTGCTTTTTCTAGCAGGGTGAGCAAAACTGTTGACACTCAGTCTCTTTCAGATTATTTTGTCTCATATTTGAGCATATTGTTCTACCTACTGACATCACACATATTTTTCAACTTATATACATATATAGGCATGGCTGTGTGGCAAGAAGTATGCTTCCCAACCACATATGGTTCCGGGTTCAGTCCCACTGCATGGCACCTTGGGCAAGTGTCTTCTACTGTAGCTCCAGACTGACCAAAGCCTTGCAAGTGGATTTGGTGGATGGAAACTGAAAGAAGCCTATTGTATATACATATGTGTGAAAACTAATGTTGGTTTGTTTACATCCCTGCAACTTAGCATTTCAGTAAAAAAGACCAACAGAATAAGTACCAAGCTTAGAAAATGGGTACTCGGGTCATTTTATTTGACTAAAACCCCTTAAGGCAGTGCCCCAGCATGACTGCAGTCCAAAGACTGAAACAAATAAAAGATACAATTTTCAGCCAACATACACATGTACATGCATACTTTTCTACCTACTTGTAAATGGTATTGATGTCTAAATTTGAATAAAACCGTTTTTTTCTTAGAAACTGACATCAGTATTAGGAGAAAGAAATATGCAAGCATGCACATACAAGTTTGTCAGTGAATATACATGTACACACACATTGACAAACTTGTTCTTTGTGTTATATTCAATTTTTCATAATTTATAAAAGCATGTTTAGAGTATTTTTATGTTCTACTTTTTTATAACACAACAAATATTAACCATCTGTCTGTGGGCATGTGTGTACATGTATGTGTAATGTGTGTATGTATACATGTATGTGTGTATATATTTACAAGTTTTCATTTGTGTGCATAACTTCGTTCAGACTCACATTATATTCTTAACATTACATCAACACATTCATACATTTTTCAGTGCTTGTGTTTGTATACATGTACACATAGTTATGCATACATAAAAAAAAAAAGTTACACTACAGAACATAACAAATTAGATTGAAAACATAGATTAATTCCACCTACTCAACTCCTATATACCCGGTAATATCATAACCTTTGTCCACTGCTTCATCTCATTTACATTTTTTTTTCCTTTTCTCCCCAGAAAAATTGTTTGAAACTAAGCAAACATAAGGCCTGAAATGTTAGTTACAAAATGATGTACGTCTAATTCTTTATTCTCATTCAGCCGGTTTCTCACGAAATAAAAGCAGGAAGATAAAAGTAAATCAATAAATAAATAAAATGAAACAAAGCAAACCAAACTAATGCAAATTTAATGAGCTAAAATGAGATCTATGTGGTCAGTTGTCAACCTGCTGGAAAAACACAAATAGCAACCAAATTTTTCTCTCAAATCAGACTACTGTATTTTTTTATGTTTACTGTATGTAAAGGGTATATATATATATATATATATATATATATGTGTGTGTGTGTGTGTGTGTGTGTGTGTGTGTGTGTATGTGTGTGTGTATGTGTGTGCATGTATAAAAGAAAATGAGATGATAAAGGAATAAACAATCATCTTATGAATTTCATTAGCTTACAAATGTTTCTGCTATAAGATGCAGTGGACTCGTAGTTTAGTGCCTGAATAACACCTTATCGCTTTATCAGAGTCTTGAATATGAAGTGCAATTTATTTGGGAAAAGAATTACACTCATGCATATATATATAGGGGAAAGCCAATACAGATGTGTATAAAAAGTGTATATCCAAAAGGTAATTAGATCTAACAGTAGAAATATATGTATATATACATGTACACATGCACTCAAAAACACATGTAGATACACAGACACACACAGAGACATACATATTTACACACACACACACACACACATATTTACACACACACACACACACACACATATTTATACACACACACACACACATATTTATACACACACACACACACATATTTATACACACACACACACACATTTATACACACACACACACACACATACACACACACACACACATATATATATATATATATATATATATATATATATATATATATATATATATATATATATATATATATATAGTAAACAAAAAAATATAGTTCAAAACATCACTACACGTTTCAATAATATGGTTTCTTCCAAATATGACAGTATTAAATAACTTGGAACAAAACATAATATAAATTCATCCTGTTACATAACCATTCCATTTCTTCAGGTGATATTCTACCAGATATTTTGATAGAAATACAATAAATCTTTGAAGGAAGAGAATATTTATAGCAACGCAGAATGAAACAAGAAAATTCAATACAGAGATTTTAAATTTTGCAACCGATGGAACAGTTTGATTCTAAAGGCAACTGTATCTATAATAAATATATATATATATAGGCTCAAGTGTAACTATGTGGTTATGAAGCTTGCTTCCCAATGAAAACCTTGTGAATGTTTCATAGACAGAAACTGAAAGAAGCTCATAGTATGCACCCTTGTCTTGACAATATGTGAAGGTTATAAATGAACATCACTGTGATGTTTTCAGTCATCTGTGGAAAATATGTCTGGCCATGAGAAATATTACCTAGTTTCAAGACAGGTGTGGGCTAGTCACAAGAAGGGCATTCACCCTTAAAACTGAACAGATCTGAATAAACATACACCAACTGCCAATACTCTATCAACATTTCCTCTTTGAAGAGTGTATTTAATGCCTTAAAGTTTTTGCATGTATACAACCATAGAAACATACATACAACATACGAGTGCGTGTGAACAAGAGAGCAGAGGAAAAAATACGTCAGGAAAGTGATCTGCATGCTAAATATGCATATAATAGAGTTTTTATATATTTAAATGTAGTGAGTTGAAAACTTCTTTCTTTTTTTTTTTTCTTACTTGTTTCAATCATTGAATTGCAGATATGCTAAGGAACTGCCTTGAAGGGCTTAGTTGAACAAATCAACCCCAGTACTTATTTCTAAGTTTGGTACTTATTCAAGGGATCTCCTTTGTCAAACCACTAAGTTACAGGGATGTAAAAAAAAACAAACCAAGACTAGTTGTTAAGCAGTGGGGAGGGACAAACATAAAGATACACTTATTCCCCACCACACACACACACACACACACACAAAAAGCTTCCACACAGTTTCTACCAACCAAATTCCCTTAAAAGGCACTGTACAAGATAATTTCACAAGGTGTCACACAGTGGGAATGAACCCCCAACCATTTGCTTAAAAAGCAAGCTTCTTAACCACATGAACATGCCTGTGCCAATTAGCTATGCTTGCATATATTAGATATCTTTATTACATTGTTTTGATTGATGGATCTCTGGGGTTATTGGCCCAGCATGCTTCTGTTGTATCACTGTTAACTGAGAAATCTGAAAACTACAAGCAACACTGATAATTCCAATTGTTGGCACTCCGTTGCTTACGACGTCGAGGGTTCCAGTTGATCCGATCAACGGAACAGCCTGCTCGTGAAATTAACGTGCAAGTGGTTGAGCACTCCACAGACACGTGTACCCTTAACATAGTTCTCGGGGATAATCAGCGTGACACAGTGTGACAAGGCTGACCCTTTGAATTACAGGCACAACAGAAATAGGAAGTAAGAGTGAGAGAAAGTTGTGGTGAAAGAGTACAGCAGGGTTCACCACCATCCCTTGCCGGAGCCTCGTGGAGCTTTAGGTGTTTTCGCTCAATAAACACTCACAACGCCCAGTCTGGGAATCAAAACCGCGAGTCCACTGCCCTAACCACTGGGCCATTGCGCCTCCGATAATTCCAATAATAACAACTAATCCAAATATTTTGGAAAATAAAAATGTTCAATTCATTGTGTCTACAGTTGAGTAGTTATCATAAGGAAAGAAACTAGCTATAAAAAATATTTGTTCCAGAAACACCAATATCCAAATTTGCTGAAATTGTCCTCCTATTGTTAGCATGGATTAACAAATAGATGTAAAACAAGGAACCCCCCCCCCCAAAAAAAAACCCATTTGTTTTTCTTTAAATCTATTCTTTTATGTATGTTTTGATATTTACAGAATAGTTACCATAATAATGCTTTATGGCTTGCTAACAATTTTATTGAAGTTATAATATGTGTGTGTTCCTGTAGACACCACTTCTCTCTCACACACACACACACACACACACACACACATGCATGCACATGTGTGTGAGAGATGCTGTGTGTGTGTGTGTGTGTGTGTGTGTGTGTGTGTGTGTGTGTGTGTGTGTATAAAGAGATAGAGACAGAGAAGGCAGACATACAAATTTATATAGGGAGGAAAAGAGAGTGTGTGATGGAAGGAGGGAGATTATCTACATAATATCCATCATCACTGATTTTTATTTTCGTATTTCCACACAAGATATAGGTTAGATATGCATACAGAAAAGTCAGACTATAAGAACATCTGTTTTCCAGGTGTGTCTATTCAGCTCTTCATCTGCTGAATGACTGACTGCAAATGTTGCCCTTACAAATCAGCTGAACTTTTGATTTAGCTGTATATTACATAATAGGAATGAACCTAACCTAAGAAGAGAGGCTCTATGATGTGGTTTATTGGCCTGCTCAAAAGAGCAGTCAACTTTCCCTCAAAATACACACTAGTCTTAAAAGTTCCTTGGCTGACTTTAAGTACACTTTATTGCAAGTTCAACTTACGTTGAAAGTCAACAAACAAAGTTTGCTTTAGAAGCATTGCGATGCACTGAAAGATACAGGTAAGGAAATAATTTTATTTTCAAACGCAGGATAATGCTAATAATAAAGCACTTGACGGGTAATCACAGGGATGTGAGTTTGAGTCTCATGGCTGGCCACCGACAGATTTTTCTGCAAAATATGGACTGTTTATCCTGTTCATGCTATATTATTAGCATTTGAAAATAAAATTATTTCCTTACCTGTAACTTTATTGCAAGTATTTATGACAAGGTGTCGGATCTAGTTTTTCTGATTCGCAAAATGAGCCCCCTTTAATTTCGCTCAGATTGCTTTCAGTTTTGGTGTATCAATACAACTCTGAATCTTGATTACGATCAACCAATTACTTTATCTCGTAAATTAAGGAATCTGAGGTTATTTGGAACTAAAATTGAGTGGCTGTGTGGTAAGTAGCTTGCTTACCAACCACATGATTCTGGGTTCAGTCCCACTGCGTGGCACCTTGGGCAAGTGTCTTCTACTACAGTCTCGAGCCGACCAAAGCCTTGTGAGTAGATTTGGTAGACGGAAACTGAAAGAAGCCCGTTGTATATATGTATATATGTATATATATATATATATATATATATATATATATATATATATATATATATATATATATGTGTGTGTGTGTGTGTATATACATATGTATGTGTGTGTATATGTTTCTGTGTCTGTGTTTGTCCCCCACAACATCGCTTGACAACCGATGGTGGTGTGTTTACATCCCCGTAACTTAGCGGTTCAGCAAAAGAGACCAATAGAATAAGTACTAGGCTTCCAAAGAATAAGTCCTGGGGTCGATTTGCTCGACTAAAGGCGGTGCTCCAGCATGGCCACAGTCAGATGACTGAAACAAGTAAAAGAGTAAAGAGAGTAAATTTGGGTAATTTTAGCCAATCAACAATCAGTGAGATATTAACAGCTTGTTACCATGACAACCGTACGTTGCATTGTGTTTCACCTGCTTGTGTTGATTCTTCACACTGAGATTTACTTCACCTGCGTGTTTTGTTTTAATAAAAGTTTATATTTATCAATTACAATTCTATTATAGATATTTTCATCAATTGTCTTAATATTTTACATATTTTCCATATATAGCAAAAGTTGCTTGCAATGTTAATACAGTTTCTTGGCACAATGAAGGTGAATGGAATATGTGAACTTAGTAAAGATAACTTGACATTATTTTTTAATTGTGTATGCACCAACATATGAGACACAGGCATTCTTTTTCTTGGAATAAATTGTTGACCAGTGTTATTCTTATCATAGTTTACAAATCCAAACATGAAAACATTACTCTACTTTGAAGTTTTGGAGACAAATGCCTCCTTTTCTCTCTCTCACACACACACACTAAAATATTAATGATGTACACAAATACATGACAGGTATACATAATACTGAAATATGCATAAAGTAAACATATGCAGACAAATATATTAATATAACAAATTAAAAAAATAATAAAAACCTACAATCAATGAAGAGACAAAAGAAACAGTAAGATGATACATGTTGATTTTATTAGGTATTTTTGTTTATTTAGAAAGCTACAATGAAGAGGTCATTTCACAGATGCTAAACCATAAATTTCACAGGGTACAGCCTTAAAGTTGACATCACTCTGCTAAACGCAGAAAATTTCTGTCTTGCTATTTGGCTAAAAATACACTATGTTTTGATTTTTAAACCTCTGTAACTTTTTCCTCCAATTTTTATCTCCACAACACCATACCTTCATAGCAATTAGACTGGAAAACTTTACTATTAAAGCCAATTTTCAGATTTTTTAGTGTCTTTTAAAAAATGCATATTTTGTGAATAGAAAAAACTAGATCCAAGGTGTCCAACCTAAGGATAATTTCCTTCCTTCTTCCCCTCGGTCTCAGAAGCCTCAAAGATGATAATGGATGCTGTTCCCCCTTTTTCTATGTAAAATAAATAACAAAAGAAAGAAACAAACAAACAAAGAGCGCAAACAATGTAGCTTGTCATATAGAAATTGATGGCCTGATCATATTTAGAATGTCTTTGATCATAAAACTGCTAGATGAAGATTGACATAGACCTAACATCAACAAGGGTCAAACACTTGATGATGATATTCAGAACTAAAAAGAAAGTTAAAAGTCAAAATTGTTGTTTTTGTTCAGCTGCCGAGGGAAACCTTCATCAAACAGAACTGTAATTCAGGGCATTCCAGTTGATCATTCTGTCTTTTTAGGGGCTTATCAGACATTATACAATGTGTCCTTTTGTTATTTAAGGTGTTCTGAAAGAGATCTGGCTGCTATTTCTAACCGATTAAAAATGACAGCATAGATGTTGCTATTAGTGCTTATCCCTAGGTCATTAATGATCAAACAGACCTATGACTAAAGGCACTTATTTATTATTTTAAGGATAATGTATCTAGAACAATGTTGTGCACTTTCTATTTTTAAGACTGTTAAATATGATTTGGGGCAGATCTGAGTGTTATTTCTAGCAAATCAAGTCAAGCAATTTAGTAAAGTCTCCTTCATCGATTAATGAGGCTCTTTCCCTTGAGCAGCTAGAACTGCGAGTGACTTTATACAATCTTCTGAAATATTAAGCAGACGAGAGACACATATCTCTAAACACACTGAACAATACACAAATTAAGTCTAATGCAGCTAGTTCTTTCCCAGATGTTCTGGGCCCAGTTTCTGACAGCTACATTTAGGTATCTGCTCAAAACCAGAGTTTAACCCTTTAAAATTTAAATCAGCCATATTCTACCTGTTTTACATTGCAACTGGCCAGATCTAGCTTCTCATGTCTACCCTACAATCATCATCATCATCATCATCGTTTAACATCCGCTTTTCATGCTAGCATGGGTTGGACGATTTGACTGAGGACTGGTGAAACCGGATGGCAACACCAGGCTCCAATCTAATTTGGCTGAGTTTCTACAGCTGGATACCCTTCCTAACGCCAACCACTCAGAGAGTGTAGTGGGTGCTTTTACGTGTCACCCGCACGAAGGCCAGTCAGGCGGTACTGGCAACGGCCACGCTCGAAAATGGTGTCTTTTATGTGCCACCTGCACAAGAGCCAGTCCAGGGGCACTGGCAACGATCTCGCTCGAAAACCCTACGAAGGCCAGTCAGGCGGTACTGGCAACGGTCATGCTCAAAATGGTGCATTTTGTCATTGTAAAAATAAACAATCACATCAATGAAATGTCAAAGATACAAGATAATGCATGATTAATTCAAAACAAATAATCGTGACATTTGACAGAGCAATGTGAATGTTAAAGGGATAAACATCTGCAAAGGATCATTTATCTATCTATTTATTTATTTTTTTGCTACTTAATCAGAGGGGGAGGTATCCCCAATGACACTTTCTGTGACATCAGAAACTGGTGGAAAGAAGAGATGATGCTAAGCCCCAGACTGGAAACATAGCCTGAATGACTGCAAGAGAAAGTACCTTACATAGGAGATGGTGTTTAATAGGGAGATGAATTAAATCCATCTTCAAGGAATGGTTCCTTCAATAGGTTTTCACACAGTTTCTGTCTACCAAATTTTACCTTCAACAAAGTGTTCATCAATCCAAACACTTGCCCAAAGTAATGCATTGCTGAATCAAATTCAAAACTATGTAGCTGCAAGGTGAATAACTTAATCACAAAGCTATGCCCGCACATATTTTGAACTCATGAACCAAGCATTTATCCATTCTGCTACTCAGAGTGAGAGTAGTTGAATAAACAAGATATTGCACAATTAACAGAGAAGTCAGAACATCATATCTAAAATTAATCAGAGGAGATGGAGAAATCCTAGGATCTACTCAAGCCCTCCTTTTACTGGTGAGACTACAATGTCTAATACTCAGCCCAAACATCTGTAGACTAATGCCAACAAGAAAAAATTGCAGGAGTTTGGTCCAAATGCTTGCAATAGAGTGAATTCTGCTAAATGCAAACAAGGACCTAAAATTGGATGTCATGTGATCTTAGTAGCCCACACCAACTATCAAAGTAATAATGAGGTCATACTCTTCCTCTTGGAGATATATCTGAATCACCATTCTGCCTTATTGCTTGGTTTGTAATAACGAATCAATAATATACAAAAAATGGAGATCAAATTGAGGAGATTAAGTCAATTTATGGTGGCTCATAATTGTTATCAGCAAAAAAAAAAAAAAAGACCCTATTGATTTGTGCATAGCTTATGGATGTCATATTGACTTATTTTATTCATTCAGTGACAGGACATCCATTACCTTCAAGGGTACAATTAATGATATCAATCTCCTTGTACACTAGAGTATATTACTACTACTTATTTTATCGATTTTGGAAGGATGAAGGCAAAGGCAGCCTGGATAGGAGTTGAACTCAGAATATAAAAGAGCATAATCAAATACAATACAAAGTATTTTATCTAGTACTACTGATTCTGCCATCTGTCCATAGATAATAAATACTTTCTGATCCCAAAGATCAAAACAAACACACACACACACACACACGCACACAAACAATCGTCGTCGTCGTCATCATCATCATCATCATCATATTCTCATCGTTGTTTTAATGTCCACTTTTCTATGCTCACATGGGTCAGATTGAATTTGTTGAGGTAGATTTTCTACAAGTGGATGCCTTTCCTGTGTCAACTTTCACCTGTTTCCAAGTGAAATGCACAAAAAAATAATTATATAGAAAGATATGTACTCTCTATGTTTAAAGCAATCCTCTCCCTTTCAGTAGCAACAGTCAACCACACACACACATATATATATATAAAACCAAAGTAGGAAGTAGGAAGGTAGACAAATCACAAATCCCTTCAGGTAGATGGCCCTGCTCAAAGCTCCATAAGGTAGAAACTCCATAGGATGCACTCAGTGTAAGCTTTGGACACTATGTGGAAGATGCATAGGTACAATAAATGATGAAAATGTGCAGAAAAGAGATTCCATCAACTGTCAGGGGAGCAAGCCAGAAGTAGTAGATAGCTTCCGTTATCTAGGTGACCAAGTTAGTAGTGGAGGTGGATGCTATGAAAGCTTAGCTGTGAGAATAAGTTTAGGCTGGCCAAAGTTTAGAGAGCTCCTACCCCTGCTGGCAACAAAGGGCCTCTCTCTCAGAGCGAAAGGCAGATTGTTTGATGCCTGTGTGTGAACAGCTATGCTGCATGGCACTGAAACATGGGCTGTGACAGCTAAGGATATGCGCAGGCTTGGAAGTAATGAAGTCAGCAAAATAGCTGAGTTCTTTTCAAGTACTGGGCCTCATGGAGGCAAAGTAGGTGAGTTCCTTTCGAGTGTTGAACCTCACAGAGGCAATGACCAAGACCTTTGGCATTATGTCTTGCTTGTGAAAAAGACTCACCAAGTCGAGCAAAATCGCAGTCATGGTAAATACTAGTGTCATGCAAATGGCACCCATGCAGGTGGCACATAAAAGCACCCCAGTGTCATGCAAATAGCCCCTGTGCTGGTGGCACATAAAAGCACCCATAACACTCTTAGAGTGGCTGGTGTTAGGAAGGGCATCCAACCATAGAAAACCATGCCAAATCAGACTGGAGTCTGGTGCAGGCTTCCAACGTGCCAGCCTGGTCAAACCGTCCAACTCATACCAGCATGGACAATGGACATTAAATGATGATGACGATGATAATATATATATGAGTGAAGGAAGAGATATTATCAACACAGTATACATTATGAATGTCATGACAAGATAACTTTATAATTTGAAGGTATTATAAATTTAGTGGAATTCATTCCTGCTACTTGCATTCATATTAAGTGCTTCTGAGATCCAACTCAATGAATGTCTTCCTGTAGATATTGATCTCTCCTCACCAAATCCCATCTCCCAAGCTCTGCATACCTCAGTTTTTCTTTCTCAGAAAGGCAAGCCTCTGTCTGATGTGGCAGAAGGTCCCCTTCTCAGATGGTACTTTTTCCTGCAGACATCGAGGCTTGCTAACGTTAACACTGAACCTCCAGTGCCATTGATCACACCAGTTTGAAACTGGGGGCCTTGCAAAGGTCATGTGCACTGCACTTTCATTTATAAAATGAAATTTTTTAAGTGTTTAAAACAATTACTTGTGAACAAAAAAAAAAAAAAAAACATATAAAAAATCAACATTATATAACAAAAACTAACAAAAATAAAAAAAGATAGAGAAAAAATGTGATGGATATATATACACACACACACACACACAGAAACCAGCATGAGTGTTGTATGAGAGAAGAGTGAGTAATATGTGATATGAATTATTAATGAGCTCCTTTGGTTTAGCACAAAGCTGGAGATAGTTTTCATTACACTGTGTGGGTGTGAGTGTGTCTGAGTGTGCCTATACATGTAACATACATATAAACACACACACACACACACAGACACAGACACACACACATATATATAAACAACGGGTGGGGTTAGTGACTGATCACTGTTTTATGCTTAGGCTTATAAAGAGGAAATGACTTAGGATCTGTTGATATCCCTGTTCAGTTGTGTATGTGTGTGAAAGACAGACAATATTTGCTTGTATGTATGTGTTTCTCTCTGCCTCTATCTCGCTATTTCCTATGTTAATCTGCTTATTTATTAGCAGGCCAACAGAGATATAGACAGGGAGAGAGAAACTGAAATATAGGCAAATAATAGATAAAGAGTCAGACAAAGTTCTTCTCATCTCGGATTGTGGGCAATTTTTGAAATATAACTAATATTGATAGTAATAATATAAATGATATTTCTACTCCATAGAGGGAAGAGATCGTTGAAAAATGTTACAAAAATAAATAAATAAATAAAAAGAAAAAGAAGAAAAAAAGCAACAAAAATGTTTCTTGCATAAATAAATGTCTCCTGTATCCCAGTTAAAGTTTTCAATGCCAGAAGACTTCAGAACAATTTGGGAAGTAAAATAGAAATATAATAAGACTTAGATGATAAAATACCTAATACTGATTGAACAACCTTAATACAAACCATTTATTTCATCACTTCATGATAGAAGAGCCTCTATGAGGTAATTCAACCTGTTAAATATGGCAACCACACATAAAGAGAGAACAAGTTTCCATACATTTTCATCTGCTAATTTCACTCACAAAGCATTTGTTGGCCTCAGTCTACAGTAAAAGAGTCTTGGCCAAGGTGTGATATAGTGAGATAGAACTTTGAGACCATGTTGTAACAAAGCAACCTTGTCACCGTACCCGCAACAATGTATATATGTTTTTTTGAAGTAATTCAGCAAAGCTGTAAGTCCTTTCATATTTATCAGTAATGCTGTCTCAGCAAAACTTCATGCTTGAATAATTGAATTGCAAAGAACATTGAGAAAGAGTTCTTTTAATTCAAAGAGTAAAGTGTGTATGTGTGTGTGCGCGCGCGTATTTATATATATATATATATATATATATATATATATATATATATATATATATATATATATATATATATATATATATATATATATATATATATATGTATGTATGTATGTATGTACATATATATATATATATATATATATATGTATGTATGTATGTATGTATATATATATATATATATATATATATGTATATGCATGTGTATATATATGTATGCATATATGCACGTGTCTGTGTATATGTGTGTATACACATATAAAAGTGTATATATGTAAGTCTATATATATATATATATATATATATATATATATATAGATATAGATATATATATAGATATAGATATATAGATATATATAGATATATATATATATAGATATATATAGATATAGATATATATAGATATATATATATATATATATATAGATATATATAGATATATATATATATATAAGCAATGTTAATTCTCTATATGAAGTATTAACAGTAACTGCACGATAAAGTGTAGTATATTGCCAATTAAGTGTGGCTGACCCCTAGGGGTGGATGTTACTGTTGCTTTTAGCCCATCCTCCTGGGGCTAAAAGCAACAGTAACATCCACCCCTAGGGGTCAGCCACA